>NC_074692.1:30647977-30775477 GCF_029448725.1 Salvelinus fontinalis | reverse complement strand
AGTGTAATATGTTCCTTGTTAGAAAGAATGGGTTTATCTTCAGACATGCTAGAATTATGTCTCTACCCAGGGAGGGGAAAGACCTTGGGTTGGTTGCAACCACACACAGTGCCCCAACACACACACATCTCCATACTTAACCACACACAGTGCCCCAACACACACACATCTCCATACTTAACCACACACAGTGCCCCAACACACAGACATCTCCATACTTAACCACACACAGTGCCCCAACACACACACATCTCCATACTTAACCACACACAGTGCCCCAACACACACACATCTCCATACTTAACCACACACAGTGCCCCAACACACACACATCTCCATACTTAACCACACACAGTGCCCCAACACACACACATCTCCATACTTAACCACACACAGTGCCCCAACACACACACATCTCCATACTTAACCACACACAGTGCCCCAACACACACACATCTCCATACGTAACCACACACAGTGCCCCAACACACACACATCTCCATACTTAACCACACACAGTGCCCAAACATACACACACATCTCCATACTTAACCACACACAGTGCCCCAACACACACACACATCTCCATACTTAACCACACACAGTGCCCCAACATACACACACATCTCCATACTTAACCACACACAGTGCCCCAACACACACACACACATCTCCATACTTAACCACACACAGTGCCCCAACACACACATACATCTCCATACTTAACCACACACAGTGCCCCAACACACACATACATCTCCATACTTAACCACACACAGTGCCCCAAAACACACACACATCTCCATACTTAACCACACAAAGTGCCCCAACACACACACACATCTCCATACTTAGATCTGTGAGTGTTGAGGACTATACATGCACACACAGACACGCTGCCTGTAGCCCAGTGCTGAACAGCACATAGACTAGAGGCAGGAAGAGAGTCTGCAGAGCTGCCAGCTGGTACTATGTACCGACCGTACAATGAGAGAACCAGGAGAGAGAGTAGAGAGTAGAGAATAGAGAGAGTATAGATAATAGAGAGCAAAGAGAGAGTAGAGAGAATAGAGAGAGCAGTGTAGAAAGAGTAGAACGAGTAGAGTAGAGAATAGAGTAGAGTAGAGAATAGAAAAAAATAAAAGAACAGAGAGAATAGAGAGTCAAGAGAACAGAGGGAGTCGAAAGAACAGAGAGAGTAAAGAGAATATAGATAGTAGAGAGAACAGAGAGAGTCGAGAGAACAGAGCGATTAGAGAGATTAGATAGAGTAGAGATAGTAGAGAATAGAAAAAACAGAGAGAGTAGAGAGTAGAGAGAATAGGGAGAATAGGGAGAATAGAGAGAGTAGAGATAGTTGAGAGAGTAGAGACAGTAGGGAGAGGAGAGAGTAGAGAGAATAGGGAGAATAGAGAGAGTAGAGTTTGTTGAGAGAGTAGAGACAGTAGAGAGAGGAGAGAGTAGAGAGAATATAGAGAGTAGAGAAAGTAGAGAGAATAGAGAGAGCAGAGAGAGAAAAGGAGAGTAGAGAGATTATAGAGAAAGGAGAGAGTAGAGGGAACAGAGAGAGTAGGGAGAGTAGAGAGAGTACAGAGAATAGAGAGATTAGAGAGAGTACAGAGAACAGAAAATCGAGAGAACAGAGCAATTAGAGAGATTAGTGTAGAGAGGGTAGAGAGAGTAGAAAGAGTAGGGAGAGTAGAGATATTAGAGAAAGTAGAGAGAGTAGACAGTAGAGAATAGAAAGAACAGAGAGTAGAGAGCGCAGAGAGAATAGGGAGAGAGTAAAGAGTAGAGAGAGTAAAGAGAGTCGAGAGAGTTAAGAGATTAGAGACAGTAGAGAGTAGAGAGTAGTAAGAATAGAGATACTAAAGAGTAGAGAGTAGAGAGTAGACAGAGAAGTGAGAATAGAGATACTAGATAGTAGAGAGAACAGAGAGAGTAGAGAGAAAAGGGAGAGTATAGAGATTAGAGAGAAAGGAGAGATTAGAGGGGATAGATAGAATACAGAGAGTAGAGAGAGTACAGAGATAAGAGATAAGAGATAAGAGAGAAAAGAGAGAGTAGAGAGAACAGAGAGAGTCGAGAGAACAGAGAGATTAGAGAGATTAGAGTAGAGAGAGTACAGAGAGAAGAGAGTAGAGAGTAAATAAAATAGATAGAACAGAGAGAGTAGAGAGAGTAGAGAGTAGAAAGAATAGAGAACATATAGAGATAAGAGAAACAGAGAGAAAAGAAAGATAGGATAGAGAGAGTAGAGAGAGTCAAGAGAACAGAGGGAGTCAGGAGAACAAGAGAGAATAGAGATAGTAGAGAGATTAAAGTGATTAGAGAGATTAGAATGAATATAGAGAGCAGAGAGAGGAGAAAGAAAAGAGAGAGTAGAGAGAATATGGAGAGTATAGAGAGTAGAGTGAACAAAGAGTAGAGAGAGTATAGAATAGAGAGAGTCAAGAGAACAGAAGGAGTCGAGAGAACAGAGAGAGTAGAGAGAATATAGATAGTAGAGAGAATATAGCTAGTAGAGAGAACAAAGAGAGTAGAGATAATATAGATAGTAGACAGAACAGAGAGAGTAGAGAGAATATAGATAGTAGACAGAACAGAGAGAGTAGAGAGAATATAGATAGTAAAGAGAACAGAGAGAGTAGAGAGAATATAGATAGTAGAGAGAAAAGAGAGAGTAGACAGAATATAGATAGTAGAGAGAACAGAGAGAGTAGAGAGAGTAGAGAGTACAGAGAGAGTTGAGAGTACAGAGCAATTAGCGAGATTAGGGTAGAGAGAGTATAGAGAGTAGAGAGTAAAGAAAATAGATAGAACAGAGAGAGTAGAGAGAGTAGAGATAATATAGAGATAAGAGAGAACAGAGAGAGTAGAAAGAGTAGAGACAATAGGGAGAGTAGAGAGAATATAGAGAGTAGAGAGAACAGAGAGAGTCAAGAGAACAGAGAGAGTAGAGAGAATATAGATAGTAGAGACAACAGAGAGAGTAGAGAGAACAGAGAACAGAACAATTAGAGAGATTAGGGTTGAGAGAGTATATAGAGTAGAGAGTAGAGAAAATAGATAGAACAGAGAGAGTAGAGATTAGAGAGAGTGGAGATATTAGAGAGATCAGAGAGTAAAGAAAGAGTCAAGAGAACAGAAGGAGTCGAGAGAACAGAGAGAGTAGAGATAATATAGATAGTAGAGAGTACAGAGAGAGATTAGAGAGATTAGGGTTGAGAGAATATAGAGAGTAGAGAGTAGAGAAAATAGATAGAACAGAGAGAGTAGAGAGTAGAGAGAGTAGAGATAATAGAGAGATAAGGGAGAACAGAGAGAAAAGAAAGAGTAGAGACAATAGGGAGAGTAGAGAGAGTCAAGAGAACAGAGGGAGTCAAGAGAACAGAGGGAGTCAAGAGAACAGAGAGAGTAGAGAGAATATAGATAGTAGAGAGAACAGAGCTATTAGAGATATTAGATAGAGTAGAGAGAATAGAGATAGTAGAGAATAGAAAAAACAGAGAGAGTAGAGAGCAGAGAGAGTAGAGAGAATAGAGAGAATAGGGAGATTAGAGAGAGTGGTGATAGTTGAGAGAGTAGAAACAGTAGAGAGAGGAGAGAGTAGAGAGAATAGAGAGAGTAGAGAAAGTAGAGAGAATAGAAATAGAGAGAGTAGAGAGAACAGAGAATCGAGAGAACAGAGTAGAGCCAGTAGAGAGTAGAGATAATAGAGAGAAGAGAGAAGAGAGAGAAAACAAAGAGTAGAGAGAAAAGAGAGAGTAGAGAGAATAGAGATAGTAGAGAGAATAGAGAGAGTAGGGAGAGTAAGGAGAATAGAGATATTAGAGAAAGTAGAGAGAGTAGAGAGTAGAGAATAGAAATAACAGAGAGTAGAGAGAGCAGAGAGAATAGGGAGAGTAGAGAGAGTAGAGAGAACAGAGAGAATAGGGAGAGTAGAGAGAGTAGAATGAATGAGAGAGTAGAGAGAGAGTAGAGACAGTAGAGAGTAGAGAGGAGAGAGTAGAGAGAGTAGAGAGAGTAGAGAGTAGAGACAATAGAGAGTAGAGAGTGGATACAGTAGAGAGTAGAGAGTGGAGAGTAGAGAACAGACAGTAGAGAGTAGAGACAATAGAGAGTAGAGAGTAGAGAGAGTAGAGAAAGTAGAGACAGTAGAGAGTAGAGAGTAGAGAGAGGAGAGACAATAGAGAGTAGAGAGTAGAGAGAGTAGAGAGAGTAGAGACAGTAGAAAGTAGAGAGAGGAGAGACAACAGAGAGTAGAGAGTGGGTACAGTAGAGAGTAGAGAGTGGAGAGTAGAGACAACAGAGAGTAGAGAGTAGAGACAATATAGAGTAGAGTGAGGAGAGAGTAGAGAGAATAGTGAGAATAGAGAGGATTGGTGAGAATAGAGAGAGTAGAGAGAGATACTAGAGAGTAGAGAGAGTAGAGAGAGTAGAGATAGAGAGAGATGAGAGAGAGTAGAGAGGGTAGAGAGAACAGAGAGAGTAGAGAGAAGGGGGAGAATTGAGAAATTAGAGAGAAAGGAGAGATTAGAGAGTGGAGAGAGTAGAGATAATAGAGAGTGTAGAGAGAAAGGGGAGAGTAGATAGGGTAGAGAGAAAGGAGAGAATAGAGAGAGTAGAGAGAACAGAGAACAGAGAGAATAGAGAGTATAGAGTAAAGAGAGTAGAGAGATCAGAGAGTAGCGAGAGTAGAGAGAGTAGAGCTGCTAGAGAGTAGAGATAACAGAGAGAGTAGAGAGAACAAAGAGTAGAGAGAGTAGAGATACTAGAGAGTAGAGAGAATAGAAAGAGAGAACAGAGAGAGTAGAGATAATACAGAGAGTATAGAGTAGAGAGAGAAGAGAGAGAAGAGATACTGGAGAGAGAGATAATAGAAAGAGAGAGTAGAGAGAGTAGAGAGAACAAATAGTAGAGAGAGTAGAGAGAGTAGAGAGAATAGAGAGCAACTGTATTGCACAGCAGCTGTCTGTCTCTCGAGCTACAGAAGCTCAATGTCTGCTGGCACACATACAGTAGATCTACAGACTCATATCTGGCAAGCTGCGGGAGGCAACACACACAGAACAACCCTACTATCCCGAACCCCAGCTGACTGCAACTCAACACCTCCACAGGCAGAATTATTCAGTAGATGATCAACATCTTGGATCACTGAATGTCATTTTCCCCTCTGTTCAGGTAAGACCCAGCTATCCTCACCCCGAGGCTCAAGCGAGAGAGAGAGAGAGCAGGCTGGTGGATGAGATTAGGTAAGAAGTAAACAGTAGAAACATGCAAACATGTGGTAAACTCATAAACTCTAAAGGCACCTTTGAGCATGTACAGTAAAGGAATAATGATGGAACAAACTAAGCCAGCTTCAGAAGTCTTCGCTTGTTAAAAAGTATAAAAGGCAAACAATAAAAGACTCCACTGTGATAAATGAAATATATCTCATTATAATCCACAGTTTACCGTTCTGACATGTTTTGCTTTGTATTTATTTGGTTGCAATAAATACATCATTTCCCATCAAGACTTATTTTAAGAGAAACCAAAAACATTAAATTGATTGTATTTCCCAATGTGTTATTTCTGTAATATTAATTAAAATCCATACTAAAGTAAGTCACACTAACAAAAATCTTAAATGATCTGATCACACAAAATCTAGACATGAGCTTTAATTCTAATTCAAACAGAACATCATCAAGTACTACACAGCTAAACACAGGAGCAGCTTACCTTCCACTGAATTCACAGAATCTCTCCACCGGAGCTAAATCAACGTAATAGAACAAAAAGAAAGTATGTGAGAACTTGGCTCAAAGAAACCAAAGCCTCAAACAAATATTCTTATGGGTCTGTGACTTTGCCTTCTAAAGCAATGTCAGTTTAGTCATTTTCCTCTCCTTCTCTCAATCAGTCTATTCCATCTACCTAGAGACCCAGCCTGCTGCTGATGTAGTCAGTGAGAGGAGAGAGAGAAAGAGAGAGAGAGAAAGAGAGAAGCCAGGAGAGCTGGGGACTGAGTGAAAGAGAGAGGGAGGGAGAATTCCCTTTCTCTTAAATAGTAGACTATGCGTTCAGACCCCACTCCCACCTAGCGCTCTTGAATACCCCCCCTATGAATGGAAGCTGAGGAGTTGAAACGGGATGCCTCAAGGCTGGAGAGAGGGGGAGAGAAATAGAGAGAGAGGGGGGGGGGACTGAGGGTTTGGGGGGAGGGTGGACCATTAGCCACAAAGTGGAGCAGCCAATGGAAGAGGAATAAATTAGTGAATTCAGGGCTGCATTAACATATCATTTTAGACTAGAATATAAACAGGAAAAGTAGCTAGAGTGACTGCCTCTGCTTTTTGATGAGGATGATAATGGTGGCGATGATGGTGATAATGCTGGTGGTGATGATGATAATGGTGGCGATGTTGATGATAATGCTGGCTGCGATGATGATAATGTGGGTGACGATGATGGCAATGTTGGTGACGATGATGATGATGATGATGATGATGATGATGGTGATAATGCCGATGGCGGTGATGATAATGTTGGTGACAATAATGATAATGCTGGTGGCTATGGTGATGATTGTGGTTATGATGGTGATCATGTGGGTGGCGATGGTGATAATGCTGCTGGAGATGGTGATAATGTTGGTGATGATGGTGATAATGCGGTGGCCAATGGTGATAATGCTGGTGGTGGTGATGATGATAATGCTGGTGGGGATAATGATGAGGATCAGTTTTCTAAGTTATTTGTTATGAAGCAATAAGGACGAGGGTGTGTGGTATGGACAATATACCACGGCTAAGGGCTGTTCTTAAAAGCACAACGCAATTGAGTGCCTGGATACAACCCGTAGACGTGGTATATTGGCTATACTGTATTCCAAACAATCAAGGTGCTTTATTGCTATTATAAACTGGTTACCAACGGAATTAGAACAGTAAAAAGGTACTATTTGTCATAACCGTGGTATTAGGTTGGATATACCACGGCTTTCAGCCAATCAGGGGATTGAACAACCCGGTTTATAATATCGGCAATACCATCCTCAAATCCACCAAAATAATGAAACTTCTGAAACCTGATGCATAACATTGAACAGAACCAAGCTAGCCTGCTCTCCATACAGCACTCTACAGACCACACAGCCCTTGATGAATGTGTGTTTAAATACAGCTGCATCGCTATTTCCTTCATATTGCACTTCTTTTGACCAGGACACATAGAGCTCCTGTCAAAAGTAGTTGACTTAATAGGGAATAGTGTGCCATTTGAGACAAAGCCCAGTACCTACCTCCGTCCCTCTGCTCTGTACCCATGTCTGGAGTGAACCAACCTGACATCCTTATTTAGAGTCTACAGCTATCATGACACAAGGCGAGACCCAGATACAGACACAGGAGGCAGATGGTTGGAGTCTTACAATGTTTATTAATCCAAAGGGAATAGGCAAGAGAATGGTCGTGGACAGGCAAAAAGGTCAAAACCAGATCAGAGTCAGGAGGTACAGAGTGGCAGACAGGCTTGTGGTCAAGGCAGGCAGAATGGTCAGGCAGGCGGGTACAAAGTCCAGAAACAGGCAAGGGTCAAAACAAGGAGGACTAGAAAAAGGAGAATGCAAAAAGGAGTACAGTAAAAAATAAACACGCTGGTTGACTTGACTGAACATACAAGACGAACTGGCACAAGAGACAGGAAACACAGGGATAAATACACTGGCCCAGAGAGACAGGAAACACAGGGATAAATACACTGGCCCAGAGAGACAGGAAACACAGGGATATATACACTGGCCCAGAGAGACAGGAAACACAGGGATAAATACACTGGCCCAGAGAGACAGGAAACACAGGGATAAATACACTGTCCCAGAGAGACAGGAAACACAGGGATAAATACACTGTCCCAGAGAGACAGGAAACACAGGGATAAATACACTGGCCCAGAGAGACAGGAAACACAGGGATAAATACACTGGTCCAGAGAGACAGGAAACACAGGGATAAATACACTGGTACGGAGAGACAGGAAACACAGGGATAAATACACTGGTCCAGAGAGACAGGAAACACAGGGATAAATACACTGGCCCAGAGAGACAGGAAACACAGGGATAAATACACTGGCCCAGAGAGACAGGAAACACAGGGATAAATACACTGTCCCAGAGAGACAGGAAACACAGGGATAAATACACTGTCCCAGAGAGACAGGAAACACAGGGATAAATACACTGGTCCAGAGAGACAGGAAACACAGGGATAAATACACTGGTACGGAGAGACAGGAAACACAGGGATAAATACACTGGTCCAGAGAGACAGGAAACACAGGGATAAATACATTGGCCCAGAGAGACAGGAAACACAGGGATAAATACATTGGCCGAGAGAGACAGGAAACACAGGGATAAATACACTGGCCGAGAGAGACAGGAAACACAGGGATAAATACACTGGGGAAAACAAGCAACAACTGGAGTGGGTGGAGACAATCACAGGAACAGGTGAAAGAGATCAGGGTGTGACAACACGGGCTAGAACCTGGCCTCTAAATTAGAGACAACAGGGGCTAGAACCTGACCTCTTAAATTAGAGCCTATAGGTGCTAGAACCTGGCCTCCTCATTTAGAAACTACAGGGGCTAGAACCTAGCTTCTTAAATTAGACACTACAGGGGCTAGAACCTGACCTCTTAAATTAGAGACTACAGGGGCTAGAACCTGTCCTCTTAAATTAGAGCCTACAGGGGCTAGAACCTGTCCTCTTAAATTAGAGCCTACAGTGGCTAGAACCTGTCCTCTTAAATTAGAGACTACAGGGGCTAGAACCTGGCCTCTTAAATTAGAGACTACAGGGGCTAGAACCTGGCCTTCTCATTTAAAGACTACAGGGGCTAGAACCTGACCTCCTCATTTAGAGACTACAGGGGCTAGAACCTGGCCTCTTAAATTAGAGTATACAGGGGCTAGAACCTGACCTCTTAAATTAGAGTCTACAGGGGCTAGAACCTGGCCTCTTAAATTAGAGTCTACAGGGGCTAGAACCTGACCTAATTTAGAGACTACAGTGGCTAGAACCTGTC
This sequence comes from Salvelinus fontinalis, assembly GCF_029448725.1. Lineage (NCBI taxonomy): Eukaryota > Metazoa > Chordata > Actinopteri > Salmoniformes > Salmonidae > Salvelinus > Salvelinus fontinalis. The sequence continues at coordinate 30,766,393 of NC_074692.1, read as the reverse complement.
CTCTTACATTAGAGACTACAGGGGCATATCGTGTCCTCTTAAATTAGAGTCTAAAGGGGCTAGAACCTGGCCTCTTAAATTAGAGACTACAGGGGCTAGAACCTGGCCTCTTAAATTAGAGTCTACAGGGGCTAGAACCTGACCTCATTTAGAGACTACAGGGGCTAGAACCTGTCCTCTTAAATTGGAGTCTACAGGGGCTAGAACCTGACCTCCTAATTTAGAGACTACAGGGGCTAGAATCTGACCTCCTAATTTAGAGACTACAGGGGCTAGAACCTGACCTCTTAAATTAGAGTCTACAGGGGCTAGAACCTGACCTCCTAATTTAGAGACTACAGGGGCTAGAACCTGACCTCCTCATTTAGAGACTACAAGGGCTAGAACCTGGCCTTTTAAATTAGAGTCTACAGGGGCTAGAACCTGACCTAATTTAGAGACTACAGGGGCTAGAACCTGTCCTCTTAAATTGGAGTCTACAGGGGCTAGAACCTGACCTCCTAATTTAGAGACTACAGGGGCTAGAACCTGACCTCCTCATTTAGAGACTACAAGGGCTAGAACCTGGCCTTTTAAATTAGACACTACAGGGGCTAGAACCTGTCCTCTTAAATTAGAGACTACAGGGGCTAGAACCTGTCCTCTTAAATTAGAGTCTACAGGGGCTAGAACCTGGCCTCTTAAATTAGAGACTACAGGGGCTAGAACCTGTCCTCTTAAATTAGAGTCTACAGGGGCTAGAACCTGGCCTCTTACATTAGAGACTACAGGGGCTAGAACGTGACCTCATTTAGAGACTACAGGGGCTAGAACCTGTCCTCTTAAATTAGAGACTACAGGGGCTAGAACCTGGCTTCTTAAATTAGAGACTACAATGGCTAGAACCTGACCTCATTTAGAGGCTACAGGGGCTAGAACCTGTCCTCTTAAATTAGAGACTACAGGGGCTAGAACCTGGCCTCTTAAATTAGAGACTACAGGGGCTAGAACCTGACCTCCTCATTTAGAGACTACAGGGGCTAGAACCTGGTCTCTTAAATTAGAGACTACAGGGGCTAGAACCTTGCCTCTTAAATTAGAGACTACAGGGGCTAGAACCTGACCTCTTAATTAAGAGACTACAGGGGCTAGAACCTGACCTCCTCATTTAGAGACTACAGAGGCTAGAACCTGACCTCCTCATTTAGAGACTACAGAGGCTAGAGCCTGACCTTCTCATTTAGAGACTACAGAGGCTATAGGAACAGCAGGACCCAGAGGATGCTGGTTGTGAAAACAGTCAGTCCCACCAAATAAACACAGGAACAACCAAGAAGGACGATGCAGGACCCAGCCAGAGACAGAGCCTAAATGCTCTCAGGCAGTTGTCCCTCATTCCCAGGGACATCAAAAGGAGAAGATATGCATTAAATATATTTCTTAAGAGCAAGCAAGGAGAATTGAGTGACACTCATTAAGTCAGTCTGTGACCCGACCTCCTAACTAAATCGGGGGCTACAAAGGCTCTGGTGCTGATGATGATGGTGCATCGGGGGGGGGGGGGGGGGGGGGGACCTTTCCTTAGGGAACATTCAAAAACCCCTTTGACGATAAAAAATAAATCTACCCTCATTAGCTTTCTGTCCTTCAATATGAAATCATGCTGATGTGACACAAAAAAACAAAATATTGAATATTCTAATGGTGCCAGTCTCTGGAAGTTCTCCATATAAAACAGTTAATGTCACAAATGGCACCCTATTCCCTATATAGTGCACTACCTTTGAGCGGGTACCATATGTCTCTGTTCAAAAGTAGTGCACTACATAGGGAATATGGTGCCATTTGGGACATATACACCGTGATAAGCATGGTTGGTGTGTGAGGACGTAGTGGTGTGTGGTGAGGGGAGGTTGAGACAGGGAGACTTGCAGCCTGAGAGAGAGAGGCTTTCTATCAGCAGGGGAAAGGATCTCCTTCTTCTTATTGAGAGCCAGTTACCAGTCAGACAGAAAAGATCCCACCCAAATCCAATACAAAACACAGTGGCACATACTGTATATGTAGCACGGCCATTGGGTGACAAAGAATATTCCATTACTTGAGGGGCCTGATTCATTTTGCTTTGGCTCTCCTGAGGGTAAAAATTATCTAGCATATAGAATTATAGTTGTGTGAACACTCAGTCCTTATAAGTGTTCTAATGAAATCAATGTCTTCGTTCACTATAGGATGGAAAGAGGCTGTGGAGCCATGTCTAAGTATAGCACCTGTTTTAAATGAGTATGTCTTTACACACAGAGTCCCTACGTTCCTGTGGAACACGTACTGCGCCTCTCCATCTGTTCCTCTTTTCACCTTCCTGTCGCACTCTCTCCTTTTCTCTCTTATCTTCTCTCTCCTCCTCTCTCTCTCCTTCTCTCGCTCCTTCTCTCTCTCCTCTCTCTCCTCCCACTCCTCCTCTCTCTTCTTCTCTCTCTTCTTCTCTCGCTCCTTCTCTCATGTGGTTGTAAACATTTGTTTGTTTATTGTTTCAGTCACACCTGCACTGTTGGAGCTCAGAGCTTAAGAGTTTAATCTGCGATGCAGTTGCAGCAACCCTGTGCATGTGACTAAATAAAAATGTCTCTCCTCTCTCTCCTTCTCTTTCTCCTCATCTCTCCTTCACAGCAGTGCAGCCAGGGAGGAGAGGGAGGATTCACAGGGAATTGCTGTGGGAGCTTGACTAGTCTCTGTTTGTCATGCTATTACCTCCGTCTACTGAGCATGGAACAGAGTTTGATTTCCCTGCTGACGTCTATGTGTGCAAGCGCATCCTTCCCTGTCATCCAATCTTGTCGCACTCAGGAACCAGATACTTGCAAGAGCATGTTCTGAGTTATCGACTGGCATTTAAATGTACATGTCTGATGAAACTATGCTGCTAGGATATGTCAAGTGGGGAGGGCCTGACAACCTGCACTAAATGCTGCTACCTTATTGATAATGTATGGCGTGAGAATGAAGATATAGTGTACAGCATGCAAAAGGACAACGAGTTGGATACAGTATGTCACATGCTTCCTAAACAGCAGGTGTAGAATAACAGGGAAATGTTTACTTGCGGGCCCTTCCCAACAATGCAGAGAGAAAGAAAAAGATAAGTAATAACGCAAGGAATAAATACACAATGAGAAACGATAACATGGCTATAAACATCAGGTACCTGTACCGAGTCCATGTGCAGGAGAACGAGGTAATGGAGGTAGACATGTACATATAACTAGGAATAAAGTGACTAGGCAACAGGATAGATACTAAACAGTAACAGAAGCATATATAATGAGTCAAAGGAGTTAGTGCAAAAAATGGTAAATGCAGATAGTCCAGGTAGCTATTGGTTAACTTTATAACTATTTATCAATCTATTTAGTTCATCTCTCTCTAGAACGACATTGAACATCTAGCTATTAGACAAGCCAGCGTGTCTAATAGCTAGACAACAAATTAGGATGAAATCAATATAGAGCTATAGAGCTATAGTTTGCCATAGTGAGAAGAAAAACGAAGGCAAAGGTTGCCTGGAGCACATTTAATAAGGTCTTCCTGCCACTGTATAATTAGTGGCACTCAACTTGAAGGCGAGGAAAAGGACTCGGCGGAAAGTGAGAGACACTTTCGGTCAATGACAGTGAGACCTAATTATGGGTTGGAGCCCCTGCAGCAATGCTCTGTGTCAAAGCTGTAGGCAGGGAGGTAGTCAGGCAGCTGATGGAGTAGACACACCACCCACTGAGGGTACAGCTGACCTGGAAAGACCTGTTTACCTCATTAAAAATGAATTCACAGGTAATAATGGGCCTTGGTTCTGTTGCCTCTCTCTCTCTCTCTCTCTCTCTCTCTCTCTCTCTCTCTCTCTTCGGAGTGCATGCTGGGAGTGAGTCCTCAAGCAGGAGTGTTTGTGAGAGCGAATGGAAATTCTTTTCACTCTATTGGGTTTTGGTATGTATATATATATATATAGTGATTAGTTTAGTTGTTTTTAGGGTATATTGGTTAACTATCATTAAGCACGTATAAGGGTGGTGGGATTGTTTGAGGTTGTTTGTGTTTTTTTTTGCAAGGGCACAACCAGCGGGTGGGGCTGGTTTCTAATGGCCACTCGCGGATGTGTAGAGTTTGAAAAACTTAGTAGGAGGCATGGCGTGAAGATTCTAGCCGAGACCGGGTGTTCAGTAGAAGAATGTAGTCTTGCTGTCGGTGCTATCATTGGGTATGATAGCATAAAATCAGCCTCAAGGATGAATAGCGCCGTAGTGATCTTCTTAGATTCTATTGAAAAGGTGAATAAAATAGTTGAGACGGGTGTTGTGTTACGGGAGACACAGACGCAGGTGTTTCCGCTTATGAATCCAGCGAAAAAAGTGATACTTTCTAATGTGCCACCTTTTGTTAAAGATGAAGTGTTGCAGCGAGAGTTAGCGCGTCATGGTCAAATCGTATCTACAATAAAGAAGGTTCTTTTTGGATGCAAATCTCCGTTGCTGAAACATGTCGTGTCTCATAGGAGGCAAGTGCACATGATATTAAAAAAGGACGTAGATGAACTGAATTTAGCGTTCAGTTTTAAGATTGATGGATTTGATTACGTATTTTACGCTTCGACTGAATCAATGAAATGTTTTGGTTGTGGAAGAGAGGGGCATTTGGTGCGCAGTTGTCCCGAGAATGAGCGCGCTGAGACCGGTAGTAGTTATAGTGCTGGTGCAAATAACGCACCACCGCGAAGGGATGAAAATGCTAAGGGTGCAGGGGAAGGGAGAAGGTGGGCAGATGTGGTTGGAAAAGTAGGAGAAGAAGGCATTGTGGATAAGGTGAAAATTGTGGTAGATCAGAAAAAAGAGGGAGGGGAAACAGGTGGTGAGATTGCGACTGCAGTCGCTGAGGTGGTGCTGGAGAATGAAATTGGAGGGCAAGAGGAGGTCGAAATTATGGAAAAAGAAGCAGATGTGTTCAAAATACCGAGGAGTAAAAGGAAGAATGTAAGGGGGGGTGAAGGGTCTAGTTCTAAGAGAAAGGTAGAGAGTGATAAGTCAGTTGAAGATGAACAAGTGGTAGAGATGGGGGATTTTCTTCTGGGGAGGACAGCGAGAGTGAGTCATCTGACGCGTCACAACAGTATAGCGAGATAAATGGGGTGGAAGGGAGATATGGAATTGAGAAGATACGTCAATTTCTGAAGGTGACAAAAGGGAAGAAATATATGCAGGATTACAATGTCAATGATTTTTTCCCTGAAAGTGAATTGTTTATTGAATCAGCAAAGTTTCTGATGTCAAAAATTACAGGAGGAGGGTTGAAAAGCCCTGAAATTGCTAGACTCAAGAAAGTGGTCACGAGAGTGATAAGTGATGTAAATTCGAAAGAAAATGAAAGAGTTTAGTTTCAGTTTTAACTCTGTAAAGAGATGGGGTGGCTGTATCATCTTCTGTATTTTTATTTCATCCATGAGCAGTTTTAAGATTTCTTCTTTAAACGTAAATGGGGGAAGAGATGGTAAAAAAAGAGCCATGGTGTATGAGTTAATTAGTGGAAAGGGAAGTGACATAACTTTTCTACAAGAAACGCATAGTAATTTGGAAAATGAAGTTATGTGGAAAAAGGAGTGGGGGGGGACAGTGGTGTGTAGTCATAAAAATTCTAAAAGTGGGGGTGTGGCTATATTGTTCTCAAGGGGGTTTTTGCCTTTGTCTTATGAGGTTGAAGAGGTAGTTGAGGGGAGGTTATTAAAAGTTAGAGCAAGGTATGAAAACATCACTATGTGTCTGATAAATGTCTATGCCCCAGTGGTGGCAGTTGAGAGGGTATGTTTTTTAGAGACATTATCAAATACCATTGAGAAATGTAACAATGAAGATTATTTATTTATTGCTGGGGATTTTAACTGCACAGTCAGTGATTTAGATAGAAATCACCAAGAACCTCATATAGCCTCAAGGACCTTTTTAAAACGCCTCATTGTAACACATGAATTGTGTGATATTTGGCGGAGACAAAATGGAGGCACAAGGCAGTACACCTGGGCGCATGTGAGAGAGAACATCATCTCTATGGCAAGGTTAGATAGGTTTTATTGTTTTGAGCATCAATCTCAGGTCTGTAAATCAAGTGTGATAACCCCAGTGGGATTTTCTGATCATTGTTTAATAACAGAGGTGGTGTTCATTAATGATGTAAAACCCAAAAGCGCATATTGGCATTTTAATATAACTTTATTGAGTGATGCTCACTTCAGGAAATGTTTTTGTTTTTTCTGGGAGAGGTGGAGGTCTCAAAAGGACAGTTTTGTATCCATTCAACAGTGGTGGGATATAGGGAAAATCCAGATTCAACAATTTTGTAATCAATACACGAGGAATGTCACCAAGGATATCATCAGATCAATGAAAGCCCTAGAGTTTGAAATAGTGGAACTCATGACGTTGGTTGAGACCACAGGAGATCGAGGCCATACGCAGGCACTCAAGAAAAAAAAAGTTGAATTGGCAGACCTGCTGGGTATCAGAGCACAGGGGGCATTGGTGAGAAGTAAGTTTCAGGGAATATCTGAAATGGATGCCTCATCCAAATTTTTCTTTGGTTTAGAGAAAAAGAATGGACAAAGAAAAATTATTCATTGTCTCAAATCAGCTGTTGGACAAGAGCTCACTAGCCCTAGTGAAATTAGAAAGAGGGCAGTAGAGTTCTATGCTGAGCTCTACAAGTGTGAGTACAAAGAGGATAAAACAGTGACACAGCAGTTCCTTGATGGGCTCCCAAAGGTGGATGCAGAAGCTCAGGTTGAGCTTGAGCAACCATTGTCTTTGCAGGAGTTATACTCTGCATTACAAGGCATGGAAAATGGAAGGGCACCAGGCTTTGATGGGCTTCCCGTTGACTTTTTTAAGTCTTTTTGGACTATGTTGGGAGAAGATTGGCTGGCAGTAGTTAGTGATAGTTTAACCGGAGGGTTACTACCATTAAGCTGCAGAAGGGCTGTCCTCACCTTACTGCCCAAAAAGGGAGACCCTAGGGAGGTGAAAAACTGGAGGCCGGTGGCTTTATTGTGCACTGATTATAAGATCCTGTCCAAGGCTTTGTCCAACAGGCTGAGGGAGGTGATGGGGCAGATCATACATACGGACCAGTCCTACTGTGTTCCTGGCAGGCAGATAGGGGATAACATTTCTCTGATTCGTGACTTTTTGGACATCTCTAGGGCTATTGGGTTGGATGCAGGTCTAATTTCAATTGATCAGGAAAAGGCATTTGACCGAGTTGAACATCAATATTTATGGCATACGCTTGAGGCGTTTGGGTTCAGCTCTGGTTTTATTGACATGATAAAGGTGATATATGGTGACATTGAAAGTGTATTGAAAGTTAACGGTGGTTTGAGTGCTCCTTTTAAAGTGTGTAGAGGTATTAGGCAGGGATGTTCTTTATCAGGGATGCTGTATGCCATTGCTATAGAGCCACTACTAAATAGCATTAGAAGTCGCATTGAAGGGGTGTACCTTTCCAAGGATATTCCTCCTATTCGTCTTTCAGCCTACGCTGATGATGTAGTTGTTTTAGTGAAAAATCAAGCGGAGGTGGATAGTTTGAGTCTAATGGTTGATCGGTTTAGGGGAATATCCTCGGCAAACGTAAATTGGGAAAAGAGTTGTGCTTTACAGATTGGAGAATGGTCTGGAGGGATCATGGCTTTGCCGGGGGGATTGGAATGGTGTAAGGGAGGGTTTAAGTATCTTGGAGTGTACTTAGGAGATGAGGGGATTATGGAAAGAAATTGGATTGGGGTGGTTGAAATGGTGGAAGGGAGGATGAGGAGATGGCGTTGGTTGTTATCTCGAATGTCATATAGGGGGCGAACTATTATAGTTAACAATGTGATTGCCTCTGCATTATGGCATCGGTTGGCAGTTTTAGAACCACCATCTGGTCTTCTGGCTAAGATACAGGCAATTATGGTGGATTTTTTTTGGGATAAATATCACTGGGTTCCACAAAGTGTTTTGTATTTGTCAAAAGAGGAGGGGGGACAAGGTCTGGTACATCTTGCTAGTAGGGCTGCTGCTTTCCGTTTTCAGTTTATTCAAAGGTTGCTTTATGGACAGGAAAATGTGGTGTGGAGGGGGGTAGCAGGCCTTGTGTTACAGAGGGTTGGAGGTTTAGGTTTAAAGAAGGCTTTATTTCTGGTTGATAGTAGCCAGATTTCTAGGGAGGGAGTACCTCCGTTTTACAGAGGCCTTCTCAGAGTGTGGAGCATAATGAAGGTGTCCAGACGAACTTCAGCGGAGTCAGTGCATTGGCTGTTGGAGGAACCTCTGGTGTGTGGGGCAAGACTGGATTGTACAACTGCAGCTGTTCCACATTTCTCCAAGATTCTGGTGAAGGGAAAAATAATCACATTAAGACAGTTAATGGCAATGGCTGGGCCCGACTTAATGGATGGAAGACGGTTGGCTGAACATTTGGGGGTGAGGTCGGAAAGGATTGTTGGACAAATGCTGGGAAGCTGCAGGAAAGCTCTGTCAGCGGAAGAGTGGGGAATGCTTAATAGCCACAAGAAGAAGGAACAAGATGAAGACGTCTCATTTCCAAGATTAGGGATTACACCAAATATCACAGAGTCAGAGAGAAAGGGCATATTGTTGGATTTGAGAGGGTTGGAGGAGGTGGGTTTGGATGAGGTGAATGGGAAGGATTTGTATAGGGGGTGTGTTAAGGTGTTAAACAAAGAGAAATTGAAAAATAGAAAAGACACTCCATGGAGGGTAAAATTGGGAATTGATGACAAGGTAAAGCCAGCATGGAGAGCACTGTACAAACCACCGTTACAAAAGGGTACTGGTGATATGCAATGGAGGGTGTTACATGGCATTATTGCAGTTAATGCTTTTGTATCTGTAATTAATTCAGATGTTAGAGATGGATGTCCTTTTTGTAATATAAGAGAAACCATTTTTCACTGTTTTATGGAGTGTGAGAGGATAAAACCTTTATTGGAAATACTGGAATCATTGTTTAGAGCTGTAGGTGAGATTTTTAATAACAATGTTTTTATTTTGGGGTTTCAATATAGTAAGCAACAGAAAAGAAAATGTCAAATGTTAAATTTTATTTTGGGACAAGCTAAGATGTCAATTTTTTTGAGTAGGAAACATAAAATAGACACGGGATATGAGAAGGATATAAGATGTGTTTTTAAAGGATTAGTGAAAGCAAGAATAAAAGTGGATTTTGAGTTCTTCTCAGCTGTAAAAGATCTCCCTGTGTTTGAGGAGAAGTGGACATATGAAGGAGCGCTTTGTTTTGTAGAGGAGGGGAAATTATTTTTTGCTGAGGAAATAAGTTGATTGTCTATGTTCTTTTGTATTTTTATTTATTTTGTGTAGGAATTACTTTTATTGTTTCATTTCTGAAAAGGCAGTGTGTCATTATTGATGTTAACAATTGAGTAGAAAATAAAGGTTTTATAAAAACTCAAACTCTCTCTCTGTCTCTGTCTCTCTGTCTCTCTCTGTCTCTCTCTCTGTCTCGCTCTCTGTCTCGCTCTCTGTCTCTGTCTCTCTGTCTCTGTCTCTGTCTCTGTCTCTCTGTCTCTCTGTCTCTCTGTCTCCGTCTGCTATCGCGGTGTGGGCATAAATTCTCAGGGAGGGTCAACTTGGACAGTAGAGCAGCCCTGAAAGGAGAAGATATCCTCCAGTCTCTCTCCTCTCCCACTGGCGCTACAGGAGTGTACAGGAACCCATGCTGCAAAACGCAGTAATGAGACGATAACATAACGATGGGAGGGAAGGAATCTGTCAGTGGATCTGTAAGGGGAGAGTACTCAGCTCGGGTGGAGTGCCTTTGCCATTAAAATCAGTCATCAACACAATAAGCCTGTGGCTGCAGTAAGTTAAACAAGAGAGAAAAACGCTGTTTATAAGGGATCAATAATTCATAACCCAGGGAGGGAAAATACATGTCTCCAGGATAGGCTCAAGCAGAGAGCTAGAGGACAGAGGATCCTTGCTTTCTCTTTCATTGTTCTACGGTTCTTATGTTTCTTTAAAACGATGAACATTTGGCAAAACAAATCATGCTGAATTGGCGGAAATATAAAAATGGAACCAATCAGACTATACTTATTTATGAATCTACTTATGTGAAAATTAAGATGATGCCTGTAAAAACACACAAAGACGGTAGAAGACACTGCTGGGAGCCTGCAGGTGCCTCTTAATAAGTCTGGCTGATGCCGTTGACCACACAGAACACACACACTCCAACCTCCCACACTCCTCAGCTGTGTGGAGCCTCATACAACGCCTGTAAATCTCCCATCATAATGACAGGGCTAGTGACTTTAATGCTCCTGACCTGTGTAATCCCAGTAAGCAAGGTCCTCCCAGTAAGCAAGGTCCTCCCACCTTTGTGTTGCCACAGTTGGTGCTGTGTCCACAGTGACTGACTGACCACTGCTTTTCGTTACACAACTGCTGCTAACCATCTCAGGGTTCAGGACACTTTAATGACTGGCCGACATGATTGACACTCATGCATATGAATGCATGAAATCAACGATTAACGTTTTCAATTCATGTCAGTGTAATTTTCTCCACATTTGCTATGGATATGTTTTAACACTGTTGTATTACTAAATCATTACCCGGTCCATCCCTTGTAGAAAGAGAAAAAAATTAAACCAGTTTAACACAATCTGACATAAGGCCTACATTTAATTTTCCAGTTAAGGTTGATTGAAAGGTCGAGCCTGTTTAAACATAAACAGATGCCTCTCCATATATTTCTCTCTCTCAGTTCTGTATGTTTTTCTATTGGCTCAGATATGGCCCATTTTAAACATCATGGGACTGAGTGTTTACCATCTTCTCCTGACTGGCTTCTGACAATAGGCTCGACGGTGTAGGGGGGTCTAAGGAGCACAGATAGGGCTGCTGAATGAGAACTTTATCGGGGGACTTTTAATGGGCTGATTCCTCTCTACTAACGGAGCCAATGGAACAAATTTAACCTGCACCCAGGGAAACGATGAACTAATCCTTACCCCTGACTGTTAATGATTCAAAGGGGCAATGTTTTCATTGGGCCCTGGTCAAATGTAGTGCATTATATTGGGAGTCCCTATATTGGGAGTCCCCAGTACCTTAGACCACTGCACCACTCGGGAACCCCCTAGGTAGTGTATTATATAGGGACTAAGGTGGTGCTGGTCAAATGTAGTGTATTATATAGGGACTAGCGTGCTGCTGGTCAAACATAGTGTATTATATAGGGACTAGGGTGCTGCTGGTAGTGTATTTTTTTTTTTTAAGTGTATTTTAACTTTATTTAACCAGGTAGGCCAGTTGAGAACAAGTTCTCATTTACAACTGTGACCTGGCCAAGATAAAGCAAAGCAGTGCGACAAAAACAACAACACAGAGTTACACATGGAATAAACAAACATACAGTCAATTACACAACAGACAAATCTGTACACAGTTTGCGCAAATAAAGTAAGGAGGTAAGGAAATAAATAGGCCATAGTGGCGAAATAATTACAATTTAGCAATTTACACTGGAGTGATACATGTGCAGATGAGGATGTGCAGGCAGAAATACTGGTGTGCAAAAGAGCAGAAAAACAAAAACAAATATGGGGATGAGGTAGGTAGTTGGGTGGATGGGCTATTTACAGATGGGCTGTGTACAGCTGCAGCAATCGGTAAGCTGCTTTGACAGCTGACGCTTAAAGTTAGTGAGGGAGATATAAGTCTGCAACTTCAGTGATTTTTGCAGTTCGTTCCAGTCATTGGCAGCAGAGAACTGGAAGGAAAGGCGACCAAAGGGGTGTTAGCTTTGGGGATGACCAGTGAAATATACCTGCTGGAGCGCGTGCTACGGGTGGGTGTTGCTATGGTGACCAGTGAGCTGAGATAAAGCGGAGCTTTACCTGGCAAAGACTTATAGATGACCTGGAGCCAGTGGGTTTTACGACGAGTATGTAGCGAGGACCAGCCAACGAGAGCATACAGGTCGCAGTGGTGGGTAGTATATGGGGCTTTGGTGACAAAAAGGATGACACTGTGATAGACTGAATCCAATTTTCTGAGTAGAGTGTTAGAGGCTGTTTCGTAAATGACATTGCCGAAGTCAAGGTTCGGGAAGGATAGTCAATTTTACGAGGGTATGTTTGGCAGCACGAAAGACGGAGCACCCTATTCCTTATATAGGGAATAGGGGGCTGTTGGTCAAACGTAGTGTATTATATAAGGAATTGGGTGCTACTGGTCAAACGTAGTGTATTATATGGGGAATTGGGTGCTACTGGTCAAACGTAGCGTATTATATAGGGAATAGGGGGCTGCTGGTCAAACGTAGCGTATTATATAGGGAATTGGGTGCTACTGGTCAAACGTAGCGTATTATATAGGGAATAGGGGGCTGCTGGTCAAACGTAGCGTATTATATAGGGAATTGGGTGCTACTGGTCAAACGTAGCGTATTATATAGGGAATAGGGGGCTACTGGTCAAACGTAGTGTATTATATAGGGAATAGGGGGCTGCTGGTCAAACGTAGCGTATTATATAGGGAATAGGGGGCTGCTGGTCAAACATAGTGTATTATATAGGGAATTGGGTGCTACTGGTCAAACGTAGCGTATTATATAGGGAATAGGGGGCTGCTGGTCAAACGTAGTGTATTATATAGGGAATAGGGGGCTGCTGGTCAAACATAGTGTATTATATAGGGAATAGGGGGCTGCTGGTCAAACGTAGCGTATTATATAGGGAATAGGGGGCTGCTGGTCAAACGTAGCGTATTATATAGGGAATAGGGGGCTGCTGGTCAAACATAGTGTATTATATAGGGAATAGGGGGCTGCTGGTCAAACGTAGCGTATTATATAGGGAATAGGGGGCTGCTGGTCAAACGTAGCGTATTATATAGGGAATAGGGGGCTGCTGGTCAAACGTAGCGTATTATATAGGGAATAGGGGGCTGCTGGTCAAACATAGTGTATTATATAGGGAATAGGGGGCTGCTGGTCAAACATAGTGTATTATATAGGGAATAGGGGGCTGCTGGTCAAACGTAGCGTATTATATAGGGAATTGGGTGCTACTGGTCAAACGTAGCGTATTATATAGGGAATAGGGGGTCGTTTGGGTGGCAGCTTGAGCGAGCACAGTGTGTGGAATGTGCTAATGTGATCCAGGTCAGAGCTGGGGAGTCGTGGTCTCCTGGGGAAAGTGTGCCCCCTGAGACCGGACCTCTGCCCAACCTCACCCCAGAGATGGCGGCCTGGCAGCCAGAGTTTGGACGCAGAACTAGCCCCGGTAAATGCCAGGGATATGCCACAATGACACACCATACCATGGGGCGTAGACAACATTTTACAGTTTTAAATCACATAGGGTGAAGAGATGATTGTGCAATTTTAAAACGAATTGCATGCAATTATACAACATGTTGAGAAGAAATTGCAATTTTACAGGTAAATTTCTCAATTCTAAACATTGAAAAATGTTTGCAGTTTTTAATATGATATCTGACTGTTCTGGTGACATCAACATCCATGGGGGCCCCCAATTATGAACATCTTAACTTCTCTAGGGTGGGGGGCAGCATTCGGAATTGTGGATGAAATGCATGCCCAAATTAAACTGCCTGCTTCTCGGGCCCAGAAGATATGATATGCATATAAATGGTAGATTTGGATAGAAAACACTCTAAAGTTTCCAAAACTGTTAAAATAGTGTCTGTGAGTATAACAGAACTGATGTGGCAGGTGTAAACCTGAGAAAAATCCATTCAAGAAGTAGTTTTTTGGGGGGTTTTGTAGTTTTCTATTCAATTGCATTACAGTATCCATTGACTTAGGACTCAAATTGCAGTTCTTATGCCTTCCACTAGATGTCAACAGTCTTTAGAAATTGTTTCAGGCTTGTGTTCTGAAAAATGAGGAAGTAAGAGCAGTCTGAATGAGTGGACCCTAAAGTGTCACAGAGCTTTTTCATGAGCGAGACCGAGAGAGTGCCTTTCTCTACCTTTTAACTTCTTGAGGGCAGGGGGCAGCATTTTCACTTTTGGAAAAATAGCATGCCAAAATTCAACTGCTTGCTACTCATCCCCAGAATATAATATATGCATATTATTAGTAGATTTGGATAGAAAACACTCTGAAGTTTCTAAAACTGTTGGAATCATGTCTGTGAGAATAACAGAACTTATGTAGCAGGCAAAACCCTGAGGACAAACCATTCAGAATTTGTATTTTTTTGATGTCACTGACTTTTCAATGAGGTTTCTTAGAGACACCAGATTTCTAATGGACTTGCTTGCAGTTCCTACCGCTTCTACTGGATGTCACCAGTCCTTGGAAATCGGTTGAGGTTATTCCTTTGTGTAGTGAAGAAGTAGGGCTATCGTAAATGAGGGTCACATGAAGTACATTTTTTGAGAGAGTCACGTTACGAAAAAAGTTGCGTCAGTTTGTTTTCTTTTTGTATTGAACACAGATCATCCCGTCTGCAAATTGATCGATTATTAACGTTTAAAAATACCTAACGTTGTATTACAAAAGTAGTTTGAAATGTTTTGGTAAAGTTTACAGGTAACTTTTGATATATTTTGTAGTGACTTGGCGAAAGTTGGAAGCTGTGTTTTTCTGGATGAAACGGTCCAAATAAATTGACATTTTGGATATATATCGACGGAATTAATCGAACAAAAGGACCATTTGTGATGTTTATGGGACATATTGGAGTGCCAACAAAATAATTTAGTCAAAGGTAAGGCATGATTTATATTTTTGTGTTTTGTGTCGTGCTTGCAGTGTTGAATTATGCTACTCTCTTTGTTTACTGTTGTGCTATCATCAGATAATAGCATCTTATGCTTTCGCCGAAAAGCCTTTTTGAAATCTGAGTGAGTGTAGCTTTAATTTGGTATCTTACATGTGTAATTTAATGAAAGTTTGATTTTTATATCATTATATCATGTTATTTGAATATGGCACGCTGTATTTTCCCTGGCTATTGGCCGGTGGGACGTTTCTGTCCCACCTGCCCCAGAGAAGTTAAATTGATGACGTTATTGTCCGGTTGAAATATTATCGATTATTTAGGCGAAAAACAACCTGAGGCTTGAATATAAACATCGTTTGACATGTTTCTATGAACTTTACGGATACAATTTGGATTTTTTGTCTGCCTGTTTTGACTGTGTTTGAGCCTGTGGATTACTGAAAAAAACGCGCGAACAAAACGGAGGTTTTTGGATATAAAGAGACTTTATCGAACAAAAGGAACATTTATTGAGTAAATGAATGTCTGCTGAGTGTAACCATATGAAGATCATCAAAGATAAGGGATTAATTTGATCTATATTTCTGACTTGTGTAACTCTTGTACTTGGCTGGTTACTGTTTGTAATGATTTGTCTAGTGGGCTATGTACTCAAATAATCATAAGGTATGCTTTCGCCGTAAACCATTTTTTAAAATCTGACACCGTGGTTGGATTCACAAGACGTTAATCTTTAAACCTATGTAAAATATGTTTTGTTTTCTGAATTTTTATAATGAGTATTACTGTATTTGAATTTGGCGCCCTGCAGTTTCAGTGGCTGTTGAAGAGGTGGAACGCTAACGTCTCACGTACCCAAGAGAGGTTTACATCTAACAAGACCATCACTATTTTTACAGTTTCTCAATTTCATTTTCATTTTGAACCCACAATGTTCCAATGACTACATTAAACACTGGTGTGGAATATCAGTCTGTGGAACACGTATTCTAGAATATATTATGTCATAAACGGACAGTTTGTGGAATATCCATCTTTCTGAATACCTGCTGAGACCTTCCTCATCTGCTCCAGCTTTAAACTCTATAGAATGAGAGATAACTGTGGAAGCTGATGGCAGTTCACACTGTGTGTTCCAGCATTGAACTGATGGCTTATTCATGTGACACAGGTAGGAGAGGAGGCAGACTACAGCTATTTGTCAGGATTATTTCCTGTCTAGATTAACATGTGGCAGTTAACTACATGTCTTCCAGTCTGTAAAGCACCATGAGCTAATGTCGAAATGTGATGTTGGCCCCACTAGACGCGAGGAAGGACTGAGCTGAGGATTCGAGCTGTCAACAAGTTTTCAGTCTCAAATCTTTATTTTTAACCAAGAAACAGAGGAAGCAAAAAGGAACATTTGAACGATAAAATAGAATACAGCCTATGTCTGGCTCATACACATGCATACAATCAGGCTCACTGATGACTTGTAAAGAGCAATTAGTGGAGGTAATCAAATAGGGCAAGGATCACGGTGACTAGCTGAGATATAATCATAGAATTAGAATGATTGTAATTCCATGGATAGAATATTGATTTCATAGAACAATGAAAGCCTCCTGGTGGTCGAGACAGGCAAACATTGGCTGAGGGGGGTGTCTTAACAGAGCAGAGGCAGAGTTATAAGGCGATCCCCATCCTCAGTCCCACCACAGCATCCCCAACCCCATTCAGACACCAGCAGTCTTTATGGGCCATTCTCCACAGCCTGTCTGGGCCAAAGGTTCAGCTCTCCCTTTTACTCTTTTGTCCGCTCTCTTGGGGGAAATGAATGGGAGGTTGTGGACGGGACAAAAGAGAGATCATGGGTCTATTCTGGGGACAAATGAGCTTAGTTTGGGTTATGGTAGCCAATGTAAAAGGGAGGTCTGGACAATGTTGAAGAAGGGGGGCTGGGGCTAGATTACCTTCATTCTCCAGACCAGGATGGTTAGAAAGGAAGGGGATGAGTAATTGTGTGTAGTAGAACAGCTGATTTCCTCCTTCCCATAGCAGCCACAGCATGTGACTGTGTCATACACATACCTCATCAATATCTATCACTACTTATCAGTAACATGATTGATTCTGTCGTCAAGTGCATGGAGAATGGGACAGGGGGGCTGCAAGCTAGAAGAAAGCTATTTCAAAACCAGGAATGAAGAAAGGAAAACCCGTTCATTTATATGCTGATGGGCTATGGTATGGTTGCTTCTCTTTTGGCCAAATATGTTGTAATATATTCAAAAATAAATAAAAAAATGCTTAGGACCTACGGTATAAGATTTTTTCATAAACTGCTTATAAATTTAATCAGCATTGAAATTGCACTGTCCCCTTTAATATAGCTCCAAAACCTTTCCTTTGATATGAAATTGAGTTAAAATCTCTTGAAATGTCACCCTCTCGGAATTGCCATTTGGATTCAACCTGCTTTGCTGCTGGTTTCCGCTTTTTTTCCCATGCATCTCCTTCAGACTTGATATTTCATTTTGCGGCAAAGCCATCTCTTTGTGTCCACCCCCACCCACCCCAGTCTCCCTCCCTCCCACCCCAGTCTCCCTCCCTCCCACCTCAGTCTCCATCCCTTCCACCCCCCATTTTGGTCTTTCTTGTCGGTTTCATCTTATCACCAATTCCTTTCAGCTAAATTTCTCTGTCCCCAGTGTCAGTAATCCAGCACAGGCTAAATAGAAGTCACGCTTCAGAACTACTGGCAGCAAGCCCTGTCAACTCTTCTTCCTACACTCACACACACACACACAGAAATCTACTTTACTAATACAAATATTAAAGGGGCAGTGCAGTCAAAAAAGGGATTTTACTATTCATTTTTTCAATTATATTTCTACACTATGACGTCAAAAATAACACTGAAATTCTGAAGATTATGATAACGCCCTTTTTGTTGAAGAGTTGTTGTTTTTTTAAATGCAGTGTTCAGATGGGATGGAGTTTTTGGTCCAGATCATGACATCACAATCTGATCTGATTCTTCTGACCAATGACCAGTCAATATTTGCATAAGCATCCTCCTAGTTTGAAAGGGTAGGCAAGGTAGGCTTTAGACTAGAGTCTAGACGATCCTATCCAACAGTCAGGGCT
The DNA here is from genome assembly GCF_029448725.1 of Salvelinus fontinalis. NCBI lineage: Eukaryota > Metazoa > Chordata > Actinopteri > Salmoniformes > Salmonidae > Salvelinus > Salvelinus fontinalis. Next base: position 30,748,458 of record NC_074692.1, on the reverse strand, counting down.
GTTTACTGTATGGAAATATATTACACTTTGTATCAGCACGCCAACATGATCAGACTGAGGATTTCAATGGCAAAAGGAGGCAACGGGAGGAAATTAATAATAAAACGTATATTTGGAGTTATTTTAATGAAATAAGCACACACAATGATGATTTACAAAAATAAAAAAAGACTACATGGGGGCATTAAAAAAATCCTTCACCATGCTAAGGGTGTAAATCTATCATATCTGCACAAAGTAGAGAATGTCACAGAAAACATAACGGTAGGGTTCCCAAGGATGGTCCCGGGAGATGAGACAACAGAACTATTGTTTTATTATGCTTTCACTGTGTATTTCAATATCATGCTACAGTTGCGCAAACCAACATTCAATGTCAGTTAAATAAATTATTCTGCCATTACATTATTCCGAATACAACCCATTAAATGACATCAAATGGTACCATGTTGTACATGCAGCATACCACCCTGCATACCACTGCTGGCTTGCTTCTGAAGCTAAGCAGGTTTGGTCTTGGTCAGTCCCTGGATGGGAGACCAGATGCTGCTGGAAGTGGTGTTGGAGGGCCAGTAGGAGGCACTCTTTCCTCTGGTCTAAAAAATATCCCAATGCCCCAGGGCAGTGATCGGGGATACTGCACTGTGTAGGGTGCTGTCTTTTGGATGGGACGTTAAACGGGTGTCCTGACTCTCTGAGGTCATTAAAGATCCCATGGCACCTATGCATACATGAATGGATATATATATTTACCCCCAAAAAATATGGGGGATTGGAAATGATGCAGACAATTACATTGGAAGCAACATTCTTTCCGCAATATTAAGCTGATCCACCCCCAAGAAAAGAAGAAAAAAAAAGAAAGAAAAAAAAAGATCCCATGGCACTTATCGTAAGAGTAGGGGTGTTAACCCCGTTGTCCTGGCTAAATTCCCAATCTGGCCCTCAAAACCATCATGGTCACCTAATAATCCCCAGTTTACAATTGGCTCATTCATCCCCCTCCTCTCCCCTGTAACTATTCCCCAGGTCGTTGCTGCAAATGAGAACGTGTTCTCAGTCAACTTACCTGGTAAAATAAAGGTAAAAAAAAAAAAAAAAAAAAAAAAAAAAAATGTACAGATCCACACACTAAGGTCAACCCTATAATCATCTGAGATGACTGACTTCCCAATGATGACCATCTGATCATCCGTGACCTCTGCACCTTAACTGGGAGACTGGTGACAGGTGACAAGGGAGGTATGTCTGTCTGTCTGTGCGTGTGACAGGCTGCAGGGGTGACAGGGGATGAGGTGGTCTGTCTGAATAAAGGTTTTTGTCAGCCCTCCTCATTTCAGGGAAATACCAGGCCCTGCCACCAGACAAGGGATAGAAGCCTCATATGATTGATGTCTACCGTGGGACAGGCCTGTTGGTGGTCCACAGATTTGACATGTTGCCCTTTGATTAGGAGATGTCACAATGCCCTCTCCTTCAGGTGTAACATGAGTACATGTATCAGTCATGTGCTCAGGGATGGTCATATTACTAATGCCATATTATTATTTAACTCTTCATCTGCAGCTGTCTGCACAGCTGGGACATTAAACATATTTAACCTTTATTTATCCATTCAGGTCAGGGGACTTATTTTACAAGGGAGACCTGGTCAATTACAAGAAGAGAGCTGAATAAGGAAGAGATGGAGTTATTGCATGGTTTATAGATCCATTAAAACACTGGCCAGATCCTCCTAGCTCCCACAGCAGTGATCAGAGTTCAGGAGGTGGAGATGAGGACATCTAGTCTGGTGAACTTTCTCCCACCACTGGGGGCTTTGGTCTGTCTCTCTGTTCCTCTCTGCCCCCTGCTTGAAGCCTGCTGCTACAGCCAGAAAGATCATATATAGCCAAATAGCTCAACATGGAAGGGAAACCTCAGTCAGGAATATACAGTTTGTTATCTAACCATTGATCGCAGACTGTAATAAATCAGCATTGAGCTGCCAGTAGATCCTGAACAGCACAGCTCAGAGAAAACAAGCATCCATCATAATGATGTGGACTCCCGTGATGGACACAAGGTCAGCGGTCAGGATTCAGGCCCAACAGGAAAGCAATCCCTGTCTGCAAAGATCAGAGAAGCGGTTTTGTATATTAGTATAGTCAACCTTAAGTGATGCTTTAAACATCCATTAAGTTGTAGCTGCCTCGATGGATATACCATTAAGATGTTTTCTACTTGGTTCAGCAGTAGGGCTATGCAGGTATAACGATGTGCGCTGAGAGTCGGGAAGCAAGTTCAGGGAGTGAGTGTTTTAATAAATAAACACAACATAACACAAAACAAGAAACACGAACAACGCATAGACATGACACAGAAACAATAACGCCTGGGGAAGGAGAGGGAGGGAGTGGGAGGGAGTGACATATATAGGGAAGATAATCAGGGAGGTGATGGAGTCCAGGTGAGTGTCATAATGCGCGTAACGATGGTGACAGTTGTGCGCCATAACAAGCAGCCTGGTGACCTTGAGGCTGGAGAGGGAGCACACGTGACAGCAGGAAGAATGTCAGAATTATGCTGATGTTCACAGTAGTTCATCCTTACACCAGAGCCTCACGCTGAGCCTAAGGTACCAATGGAAAGCTTCAGTAGGTGAAATTGAGATCTTCATAATGTCACTAATTCTCTGTGTTCCGATTGACTTATGGAACACATGCTAATTTACACCAAATAGCAAAACTCCAATTGTCATCTTGCCCTTTTATTTTGTGTTGTGTCGTAAATGCATGCTCTGTTACTGTAAAAGAATACCACACATGAAACTCATGTGACATTTCTCATAACAGCTCAAAGAATAATTTATGTACATTACGACAGCATTCCTTGTCCAAAAAGCAATAAGGTCTAGCTTGGCAGTAAGAGTGCCCTGGTGGTGAAGGTTTAGTTGGACCAAACTACCTGCAGTGTTGTGATGTTCCCCCTGGACCAAGACAACACTGACCCCCAGGTCCCAATACACACTCCTATTACTTGGCAATTGATTGTCCCCATCCAGGCTTGGCCACTAGAGACCAAGCTAACTATACTAAATGACAAAAGCGCCAGTGAGGCTCAGTGAGAAAGCCGCAGGCTATTGCCACCATACTTGTCAACACTGTAGTACAAATTATGGCTTTCTCAGTTTGTTCTGCTTCAACCTGTTCTAAAGACAATGAAAGTGTATCAGGCACAAATGGTTCAATTTCACTGATTCCTTTAAGGATTGTTCCTCTTACAGTTCAATAGCTGGACAAAGCTAGTATTATCTCGCTTGCTTCCCTGAAGCCCGCTCAGAAGTTTAGCGGCACCCCATGTCACGTTCCTGACCTGTTCTCTGTTTATTTTGTATGTGTTTAGTTGGTCAGGGCGTGAGTTGGGGTGGGCATTCTATGTTTTGTGTTTCTATGTTTAGGTCAGGTGTAATTAGCCTTATATGGTTCTCAATCAGGGACAGGTGTTTGACGTTTTCCTCTGATTGAGAACCATATAAAGGTAGGCGTTTCACACTGTTTGTTTGTGGGTGATTGTCTTCTGTGTCTGTGTATGTTGCACCACACGGGACTGTTTCGGTTTGCTCGTTCGTTTGATGTAGTCTGTTCCTGTTCGTGAGTTCTTCGTGTCTTTATGTAAGTTCCATGTTCAGGTCTGTCTACATCGTTCGTTTTCTTATTTTGTAGTTTGTTGAAGTGTTTTCGGTTTTCGTCTGTACTTTAATAAACTTCATTATGTCCAAATATCACGCTGCACTTTGGTCCAATCCCTACTCCTCCTCTTCGTCTGATCTTTCTCCCCGCACTAGCCTTGAGGTGCATGTCTCTCTCTTCGTCTGAAGAGGAGGAGGACAGCCGTTACAGAATCACCCACCAACCAAAGACCAAGCAGCGTGGGAGAGCGCTACAGCGAAACCAGGACTCGTGGACATGGGAGGAGATATTGAAGAAGGAGAAGGACCCTGGGCTAAGGCAGGAGAGAATCGCCGCTCTCAGGAAGAGAGGGAGGCAGCTAAAGCCCAAGAGCGGTGGTTTGAGGAGGCAGCAAGGAGACGTGGCTGGAAGCCTGTGAGTAAACCCCAGAAATGTAATGGGGGGGGGGGGCTAGAAGGGAGAGTGGCGAAGTCAGGTAGGAGACCTGCGCCCACTCAATGTACTTACCGTGGAGAGCGAGAGTACGGGCAAACACCATGTTACGCAGTAGAGCGCATGGTGTCTCCTGTACGTGTGCATAGCCCGGTGCAGTACATACCAGCTCCTCGTATCGGCCGGGCCAGATTGAGTATTGAGCCGGATGTCATGAAGCCGGCCCTACATATCTGGCCACCAGTGCGTCTCCTCGGGCCGGCTTATATGGCACCAGCCTTAAGCATGATGTCCCCGGTTCGCCTACATAGCCCGGTGCGGGTTATTCCACCTCCCCGCACTGGTCGGGCGACGGGGAGCATACAACCAGGTAAGGTTGGGCAGGCTCAGTGCTCAAGGGAGCCAGTACACCTGCACGGTCCGGTATTTCCGGCGCGACCTCCCCGCTCCAGGCCAGTACCACCAGTGCCTACACCACGCACCAGGTTTCCAGTGCGTCTCCAGAGCCCTGTTCCTCCTCCACGCACACTCCCTGTGGTGCGTGTATCCAGCCCAGTGCCTCCAGTTCCGGCACCACGCACCAAGCCTCATGTGCGTCTCCAGAGCCCTGTACGCACTGATCTTTCTCCCCGCACTAGCCTTGAGGTGCGTGTCTCCAGTCCGGTACCACCAGTTCCGGCACCACGCACTAAGCCTCATGTGCGTCTCCAGAGCCTTGTACGCACTGTTCCTTCTCCCCGTACTCGCCCTGATGTGCGTGCCCTCAGCCCGGTACCACCAGTGCCGGTACCACGCACCAGGCCTATAGTACGCTTTGAGAGTCCAGTGTGCCCTGTTGTTGTTCCCCGCACTAGCCTGAAGGTGCGTAGCTTTAGCCCGGTACCTCCAGTTCCGGCACCACGCACCAGGCCTACAGTGCGTCTCAGCCGGCCAGAGTCTGCCGTCTGCCCAACGGCGCCTGAACTGCCAGTCTGCCCAACGGCGCCTGAACTGCCCGTCTGCCCAACGGCGCCTGAACTGCCCCTCTGCCCAACGCCGTCTGAACTGTCCGTCTGCCAAGCGTCGCATGAACTGCCCGTCTGTACTGAGCCTGCAAAGCCGCCCGTCTGCCATGAGCCTTCAGAGCCGTCCGCCAGACAGGAGCCGCTAGAGCCTTCCGCCAGACAGGAGCAGCCAAAGCCTTCCGCCAGACAGGAGCAGCCAGAGCCTTCCGCCAGACAGGAGCAGCCAGAGCCTTCCGCCAGACAGGATCAGCCAGAGACTTGCGCCAGACAGGATCAGCCAGAACCTTCCGCCAGACAGGATCAGCCAGAGCCGTCAGCGAGCCATGACCAGCCAGAGCCGTCAGCGAGCCATGACCAGCCAGAGCCGTCAGCGAGCCATGACCAGCCAGAGCCGTCAGCGAGCCATGACCAGCCAGAGCCGTCAGCGAGCCATGACCAGCCAGAGCCGTCATCCAGCATTGAGCCGTTATCCAGCCAGGATCCGCCAGAGCCAGCCAGCCAGGATCCGCCAGAGCCAGCCAGCCAGGATCCGCCAGAGCCAGCCAGCCAGGATCCGCCAGAGCCAGCCAGCCAGGATCCGTCCCTCAGTGCGGAGCTGCCGTCCTTCAGTCCGGAGCTGCCGTCCCTCAGTCCAGTGTTGCCCCTCATTCTGGCGTTGTCCCTCATTCTGGTGTTGCCCCTCATTCCGGTGTTGCCCCTCATTCCCGTGTTGCCCCTCATTCCCGTGTTGCCCCTCATTCCGGTGCTGCTCCTTATCCCGGTGATGCCCCTTAATTTATGTGGGGTTATTTGGAGTGTGGTCATTGTGAGGGGGATAAGAAAGTGGGGATTTATTATGGTGGGATGGGAACCACGCCCAGAGCCTGAGCCGCCACCGTGGACAGATGCCCACCCAGACCCTCCCCTAGACTTTTGGTGGTGCGTCTGGAGTTCGCACCTTGAGGGGGGGGGTTCTGTCACGTTCCTGACCTGTTCTCTGTTTATTTTGTATGTGTTTAGTTGGTCAGGGCGTGAGTTGGGGTGGGCATTCTATGTTTTGTGTTTCTATGTTTAGGTCAGGTGTAATTAGCCTTATATGGTTCTCAATCAGGAACAGGTGTTTGACGTTTTCCTCTGATTGAGAACCATATAAAGGTAGGCGTTTCACACTGTTTGTTTGTGGGTGATTGTCTTCTGTGTCTGCGTATGTTGCACCACACGGGACTGTTTCGGTTTGTTCGTTCGTTTGATGTAGTCTGTTCCTGTTCGTGAGTTCTTCGTGTCTTTATGTAAGTTCCATGTTCAGGTCTGTCTACATCGTTCGTTTTCTTATTTTGTAGTTTGTTGAAGTGTTTTCGGTTTTCGTCTGTACTTTAATAAACTTCATTATGTCCAAATATCACGCTGTTCTTTGGTCCAATCCCTACTCCTCCTCTTCGTCTGAAGAGGAGGAGGACAGCCGTTACACCCCAGTCCCTAATAAAGAGCTCTAATGATTATTGGAGGGAATCCTAAGTGATTCTTAATGATACACTAACGTTGCAGACTCCAGACAGGCCATGGGAATCTCCTGAGGTGTGCTGTCTGTCTAGCAGCCCCTTAGAAACAAAGAAAAAGCAGATTTAGAGTCAAGCTGTGCTCACTTATGTGGGATTGCAGCTGTTTCAAAAACTTGCATTAGCCATTCAAATGTACCGCAAAGCCTTCCTTCACTGATATCATGTTAAATTAATTATGTATGAAAGTCAATTGCAGAGCCAAATGATAGAATTAAACTATGTGTGAGTCTTTGAAAGAGTGTTGTATCGTTTTGGTAATGCGGATTGGGTCCAGTTACTGGGTTTTTAATATTTGACATAGTTCTGGTTGGACACAATCTATTAAAAAGAACCAAATAATAAACATGGGCCAAAGATAATAGAAACATATCAAAACATATTACATAGGAAATATATGATATCTACCTATTATCTAATACAAAAAGTCAAAAATACTGCAAAAAAGTCTAAGCAAGCCTAAATACCTTATATTGAGTGATAATTCATTAAAATATGCAATATTATGTGCCAATGATGTTAGATAATTTATCCATAACATTTAGGCTTGCTTAAATTTCACTTTTTGCAGTGTAGAATTTCCTTATTCTCATTATTTTGTCAGGGGGAGGGACTTCCTTTAAACAGACCATAAAATGAGCTGCCTCTGCCTATTAAGTCCATGAATATGTCCCAAATGGCACCCAATTCCCTATATAGTGTATTACTTTTTGCTAGGGTCCATAGGGCTCTGGTTTAGTGCACTATAAAGGGAGAAAGGGCTGCATTTAGGATGCAGATCATTATTCTTCAATCCCAGGCAACGTTGCCATCCACGCCTCCCATAAGCCTTACCCGTCTCAAGTAGAGGTCGACCGATTATGATTTTTCAATGCCGATACCGATACCGACTATTGGAGGACAAAAAAGCCGATAACGATTAATCGGACGATTTATTTAAAAAAAATATGTATATATATATATCTCATAAACACACACATTTTTGTAATAATGACAATTGCAACAATACTGAATGAACAATGAACACTTTTATTTTAACTTAATACAATACATAAATACACACGCACACAGCTCTGAAGTGACAATGATACTGAAGAGTCTGCTTAGGAGACAAATACTCTCAACTGTTTGAATAAAAATAGAGTTTAAGTTACCTGTGATGAATGTTGAAAACAAAAACTTGAATTTCTATATGCAGGAAATCCTATTTTAATAATGGGCCTGGTAAGAATTGACAACCAAAGTGCGAGTCATAATTCCCATGACACCTAGCAAAATCTGAAAGCGGTTCCTTCATTTATTCCATAGGATATTTTTAGATTCAATTAAAATAAGGTCTGTGTTTTGTGTAGGCTTACATCACCGTGACAATTTTATAACTGTGTAGATATCCATAGGACCATAACTCTGATCAATATTGGCTAAATATAAGCGAAGATAAAAAAAATGTGTAGAGTGGATTTATGAAAATATGTTGACAAACGTTACCTTATCCTAGTGAGATTAGTTATTACATTAGTTATTACAGGAATTATAACGCGTCGACTATTTCTCTCTAAACCATATACCTTTGACTAATCAGGAAACTATCACCTCGAAAACAAAACGTTTATTCCGTTCCGTATTTTATCTAACGGGTGGCATCCATGAGTCTAAATATTCCTGTTACATTGCACAACCTTCAATGTTGTCATAATTACTTAAAGTTCTGGCAAATTAGTTCGCAAAGAGCCAGGCGGCCCAAACTGTTGCATATACCCTGACTCTGCGTGCAATGAACGCAAGAGAAATGACACAATTTCACCTGGTTAATATTGCCTGCTAACTTGGATTTCTTTTAGCTAAATATGCAGGTTTAAAAATACACTGCTAAAAAAAATAAAGGGAACACTTAAACAACACAATGTAACTCCAAGTCAATCACACTTCTGTGAAATCAAACTGTCCACTTAGGAAGCAACACTGATTGACAATAAATTTCACATGCTGTTGTGCAAATGGAATAGACAAAAGGTGGAAATTATAGGCAATTAGCAAGACACCCCCCAAAACAGGAGTGATTCTGCAGGTGGTGACCACAGACCACTTCTCAGTTCCTATGCTTCCTGGCTGATGTTTTGGTCACGTTTGAATGCTGGCGGTGCTCTCACTCTAGTGGTAGCATGAGACGGAGTCTACAACCCACACAAGTGGCGCAGGTAGTGCAGTTCATCCAGGATGGCACATCAATGCGAACTGTGGCAAAAAGGTTTGCTGTGTCTGTCAGCGTAGTGTCCAGAGCATGCAGGCGCTACCAGGAGACAGGCCAGTACATCAGGAGACGTGGAGGAGGCCGTAGGAGGGCAACAACCCAGCAGCAGGACCGCTACCGCCGCCTTTGTGCAAGGAGGTGCACTGCCAGAGCCCTGCAAAATGACCTCCAGCAGGCCACAAATGTGCATGTGTCTGCTCAAACGGTCAGAAACAGACTCCATGAGGGTGGTATGAGGGCCCGACGTCCACAGGTGGGGGTTGTTAAATAATCGGTCGACCTCTAGCCTCAAGATTCCCATTACCACATAGAGCTGTCTTGCCAAAAGAAGTTTTGGTGAAACGTTTTTCACAAAGGACACACTGTCTCTACACTGGAGACAAACACATCATCCATCTCCTCTTTGACTCTAGCACAGACAGCAGGTTATTATGTTAGTCTTCCCTCTGGTCCGTTATAGATTTAAAACAGAGATGATTTTACAGGATGGTAGATGACTATGTGTGGGATAATGTGCCTACTTCAGGCCTGCAGGTAGAAGAGATATGGCTACATATTGGTTGTTCACTACTGTGAAGAACTAAACAGCTATGTCATGCCTATCCCACCTCTCTACCAGATAGTAGCTTTGTTTTAACCTTTTCATCTACCACACATCTGTATGCTATCAGCATTCAGATAGTAGCTTTGTAGGCATGGAAGGAACTTCTCCAAAATATGAAGAGCCCTTGCGGTAAGGTGAGAACCCCTTACTTTCCCCCACATACTGTAAATCAACTAAAATAACCTCTGAAAATGTGAATTGTCTCCATGTGTAAGTTTACATGTATGTGCTGTCTTAATGTACTAGAAACCTATGGCCTGTTCAAAGCCATGCTCTCTATAAACATTTCCTTTCAAAATCTGGTTCCCTTCACATGAGGTAGATGTGTGTGTGTGTGTGTTATAGAGGCAGCTTCTTTGTGAGAGCAGAGCAGAGAGCCTACTGGGTAATTTGCTCTAAGAGCACTAGAGGAAGTATGGTTCCTTTACTTTCAGCACTTATTCAAATGGACCAACTCAAACCGCCCCACAAAATGAGCAGGTCAAAAAACGAATTCCAAGAACTCCTTCCCTCTGATGATAACAGTAAGATTATAAGAGAAAACAAAAGGGTAAAGAAACCTACATACAGTAAGATCCACATAGTTATACCTACATACAGTAAGATCCACATAGTTATACCTACATACAGTAAGATCCACATAGTTATACCTACATACAATAAGATCCACATAGTTAAACCTACATACAGTAAGATCCACATAGTTAAACCTACATACAGTAAGATCCACATAGTTAAACCTACATACAGTAAGATCCACATAGTTAAACCTACATACAGTAAGATCCACATAGTTATACCTACATACAATAAGATCCACATAGTTAAACCTACATACAGTAAGATCCACATAGTTAAACCTACATACAGTAAGATCCACATAGTTAAACCTACATACAGTAAGATCCACATAGTTAAACCTACATACAGTAAGATCCACATAGTTAAACCTACATACAGTAAGATCCACATAGTTAAACCTACATACAGTAAGATCCACATAGTTAAACCTACATACAGTAAGATCCACATAGTTAAACCTACATACAGTAAGATCCACATAGTTAAACCTCCATACAGTAAGATCCACATAGTTAAACCTACATACAATAAGATCCACATAGTTAAACCTACATACAGTAAGATCCACATAGTTAAACCTACATACAGTAAGATCCACATAGTTAAACCTACATACAGTAAGATCCACATAGTTAAACCTACATACAGTAAGATCCACATAGTTAAACCTACATACAGTAAGATCCACATAGTTAAACCTACATACAGTAAGATCCACATAGTTAAACCTACATACAATAAGATCCACATAGTTAAACCTACATACAGTAAGATCCACATAGTTAAACCTACATACAGTAAGATCCACATAGTTAAACCTACATACAGTAAGATCCACATAGTTAAACCTACATACAGTAAGATCCACATAGTTAAACCTACATACAGTAAGATCCACATAGTTAAACCTACATACAGTAAGATCCACATAGTTAAACCTACATACAGTAAGATCCACATAGTTAAACCTACATACAGTAAGATCCACATAGTTATACCTACATACAGTAAGATCCACATAGTTAAACCTACATACAGTAAGATCCACATAGTTAAACCTACATACAGTAAGATCCACATAGTTAAACCTACATACAATAAGATCCACATAGTTAAACCTACATACAATAAGATCCACATAGTTAAACCTACATACAATAAGATCCACATAGTTAAACCTACATACAGTAAGATCCACATAGTTAAACCTACATACAGTAAGATCCACATAGTTAAACCTACATACAGTAAGATCCACATAGTTAAACCTACATACAATAAGATCCACATAGTTAAACCTACATACAATAAGATCCACATAGTTAAACCTACATACAATAAGATCCACATAGTTAAACCTACATACAGTAAGATCCACATAGTTAAACCTACATACAATAAGATCCACATAGTTAAACCTACATACAGGTAGATCCACATAGTTAAACCTACATACAGTAAGATCCACATAGTTAAACCTACATACAGTAAGATCCACATAGTTAAACCTACATACAGTAAGATCCACATAGTTAAACCTACATACAATAAGATCCACATAGTTAAACCTACATACAGGTAGATCCACATAGTTAAACCTACATACAGTAAGATCCACATAGTTAAACCTACATACAATAAGATCCACATAGTTAAACCTACATACAGGTAGATCCACATAGTTAAACCTACATACAGGTAGATCCACATAGTTAAACCTACATACAATAAGATCCACATAGTTAAACCTACATACAGTAAGATCCACATAGTTAAACCTACATACAGTAAGATCCACATAGTTAAACCTACATACAGGTAGATCCACATAGTTAAACCTACATACAGTAAGATCCACATAGTTAAACCTACATACAATAAGATCCACATAGTTAAACCTACATACAATAAGATCCACATAGTTAAACCTACATACAGTAAGATCCACATAGTTAAACCTACATACAGTAAGATCCACATAGTTAAACCTACATACAATAAGATCCACATAGTTAAACCTACATACAGGTAGATCCACATAGTTAAACCTACATACAATAAGATCCACATAGTTAAACCTACATACAATAAGATCCACATAGTTAAACCTACATACAGTAAGATCCACATAGTTAAACCTACATACAGTAAGATCCACATAGTTAAACCTACATACAGTAAGATCCACATAGTTAAACCTACATACAATAAGATCCACATAGTTAAACCTACATACAGTAAGATCCACATAGTTAAACCTACATACAGTAAGATCCACATAGTTAAACCTACATACAGTAAGATCCACATAGTTAAACCTACATACAGTAAGATCCACATAGTTAAACCTACATACAGTAAGATCCACATAGTTAAACCTACATACAGTAAGATCCACATAGTTAAACCTACATACAGTAAGATCCACATAGTTAAACCTACATACAGTAAGATCCACATAGTTATACCTACATACAGTAAGATCCACATAGTTAAACCTACATACAGTAAGATCCACATAGTTAAACCTACATACAGTAAGATCCACATAGTTAAACCTACATACAATAAGATCCACATAGTTAAACCTACATACAATAAGATCCACATAGTTAAACCTACATACAGGTAGATCCACATAGTTAAACCTACATACAGGTAGATCCACATAGTTATACTTATAAACATACACTGCTGCTACTGTTTATTATCTATCCTGTTGCCTAGTCACTTTATGTACTGTACATATCTATGTCAATTACCTCGTACCCCTGCAAATCGACTCGGTACTGGTACCGCGTGTATATAGCCAAATTATCAATACTCAGTGTGTATTTATTATTATTTTTATTATTACGCGTTATTAGTTTTCTATTATTTCTCTATTTTCTTTCTCACTGCATTGATGGGAAGTAATTAAGCATTTCACTGTTATTCTACACATGTTGTTTATGAAGCATGTGACGACTGCATTTTTAAAAAACGTTATTTTATTTTATTTTAATATATGGGTGGCTTAATGGCTTCAAAGAGCAAATATATAAAGAGAGAGTTATGGAGGCTCGGTGGCCTTGGTGTGCTGTCCTAGCACACAAATAAAACCCAGAGGTGATCTGGTCTCTGGTCTTCAAAGCCCCTTGGAATGTGAATCACAGAGGGGGGCCATGTGCGCCCCCCCCCCAACCTTAGGAACCTGAGAGGCCCCAGTGGACCAGGGCAGCTGGCAGCAGGTCACAGCCTTGTCTGAGGGACCCAACAATTTATGGAAACACAAACCTGCACACACACACGCAGGCAGACACTCAGGCACACACACACACACACACACACAAAACACACAGCAAATATATAGCCACCTCCAGTCACCCATAGCTCATTCTGCCAAATGTGAAGGCCAGTTTGAAAAAATAAAATACTGGCCACAAAACAACACAAGAACATTCTGCAATATGTTTCTGATCTGAAGATTTGTATAGACTATGATGGCATCTTATCAAATGATATAGAGCATCCCATTGCATTGGACCCTGTAAGATATGTTGTGTTCTCGTCGGACTCACCAAAAGAACATAGCACACACCAGCTGTGAAACTACTCATCTCCATCTTTACATGATCTCATTTGGTGGATGCGGATGGCTTTATGGGGATTGTTCTATAATCGAAGATGAATCAACTAAGGCAAGCCTGCTTTTAGAAGATAGTGGAGCTATCTACATCCCCCTGTCTTGTTGTTGTTGTTGTTACATTGGCCTATACTCATATCAGTCAAGTGATGAGGCTAATGGTTCAAGCACTGAATATCTCCATTTCAATTTCCAGAAGAGCTCTCCGGATTAAATTCACGCTTTTTCGGCTGCAAAATGTATTCGTAATTCATTCTATGAAATCAATTGCTGTAGTTAATTATTTCCTAGATTATTTGATATCAAGTCAATAAGAATAGATTATAACCATTTGGTCTCTTTCCAGGATCCACAAATCAATTTGGTAGAATATTTAACAGTTGAAAATGCTATGATGATTTACATACAGAATTGTCATGCCCCTCAACAACCAGACCACATTTCTGCTCCCTCACAGTTTAGCTTTAAAACATGTAGTACTGTACAGCTATGAGAATGAGGGTTGAAATGTTGGAGGAGTACATATAATATCACATCAAGCCCTCTCCTTCACACATCAAATATCTGTCAAAGCTGTGCATTTCATCCCCTATAGAATGGAGTTTTCATGAACCACCAGCATGAAGCATCAATTCAAATAGACTTCGGTATATCTGTCACAGACTTCGGTAAATCTGTCACATTTGTATCAAATCAAGTTGTATTTGTCACAGGCGCCGAATACAACAGGTAGACCTTACATTGAAATGCTTACTTACAAGCCCCTAACCAACAATGCAGTTAAAAAAATATGAATCTGAATAAGAGATAAAAGTAACAAGTAGTTAAAGAGCAGCAGTAAAATAACAATAACAAGACTATATACAGGGGGGTACCGATACAGAGTCAATGTGCGGGGGCACCAGTTAGTCGAGGTAATTGAGGTAATATGTACATGTAGGTAGAGTTATTAAAGTGACTATGCATAGATAATAACAGAGCGTAGCAGTGGCGTAAAAGAGGAGGGGAGGTGGCAATGCAAATAGTCTGGGTAGCCATTTTATTAGATGTTCAGGAGTCTTATGACTTGGGGGTAGAAGCTGTTTAGAAGCAAGCCTCTTGGACCTAGACTTGGCGCTCCGGTACCGCTTGCCATGTGGTAGCAGAGAGAACAGTCTATGACTAGCGTGGCTGGAGTCTTTGACACCGCCTGGTATAGAGGTCCTGGATGGCAGGAAGCTTGGCCCCAGTGATGTACTAGGCCGTATGCTCTACTCTCTGTAGTGCCTTGCGGTTGGAGGCCGAGCAGTTGCCATACCAGGCAGTGATGCAACCAGTCAGGATGCTCTCGATGGTGCAGCTGTAGAACCTTTTTAGGATCTGAGGACCCATGTCAAATCTTTTCAGTCTCCTGAGGGGGAATAGGTTTTGTCGTGCCCTCTTCACGACTGTCTTGGTGTTCTTGGACCATGTTAGTTTGTTGGTGATGTGGACACCAAGGAACTTGAAGCTCTCAAACTGCTCCACTACAGCCCTGTCGATGAAAATGGGGATCCTGTAGTCCACAATCATCTCTTTTGTCTTGATCACATTGAGGGAGAGGTTGTTGTCCTGGCACCACACGGCCAGGTCTCTGACCACGAAACATCATCAAGACAACATCAGGTAGACTTATATACGTCAGCACTGTTTTTGTGTGTTTGTATGTGTGTTTGTGTTTGGTAGCATCTGTCCTTCAGATTGAAGGTTGTATATACTTGAAGAACAAAGCAAACTTTGTTAGATTTTTCTTCTTCAGTTTCAAGGCTTTTATTTGGTGTGAAATGAATCACCATTTTGAGCTGCCACAGACAGAGACCTCATTACTTCCACTCTGACCCACTCATATTTTACAAGCAAATCACAAAGCTGTATATACATCGGGATCTATCGCTGGTGCACCCAACCGCAGCATCCAACAGTAAATTGTTCTTTAATACGATGCCCTAAAATGACAGGGAGGACACTTTTCAGAAAGGCATTAAAACACGGATCCAGAGTTTTGACCAAAGCCTTGTGGGATGGAGGGGAGCAGCCCCTGCTCCAGTATGGGGAATTTATGAGAGAGGGAGAGAATAAGAGAGAGCGATGGGGGGAGAGAAAGAGTAGAGAAAAAGTAGTGAGAAAGAGAGAGAGAGTAGAAAGAGAGTAGAGAGAAAGAGAGAGGGAAAGTAGAGAGAGTAGAGAGAAAGAAAAGAGAGAAGAAAGAGAGTAGAGAGGAAGGGAGAGTAGAGAGAATGAGAGAAATAGTAGAGAGAAAGAGAAAGTCAGACAGACATTCACAGCAGCACATGACTCATCTCAGCTTTTCAGCAGTTGTCCTGTCTGCTGGGGGTGAAGACCTGAAGTACATTCCAAATGGGACCCTATTCCCTTTATAGTGCACTAATTTTGACCAGGACCCATAGTACCATTTGGGAAGTAGCCCTGAAAACTTGGCTGCAGCACCAACACTCTTATTCTTCATCTTCTGTTCAGCAGGTCTGTCTGCCTGAACACTTGGCCTGAGGTGAGATGCTGAACGAGGCCTGAAAGCCAGTACTGTCACGTTCCTGACCTGTTTTCTGTTGTTTTGTATGTGTGTGATGGTCAGGGCGTGAGTTTTGGGTGGGCAGTCTATGTTTTCTGTTTCTATGTTGGTTTTGGGTTGCCTGGTATGGCTCTTAATTAGAGGAAGGTGTTTTGCGCTTTCCTCTAATTGAGAGTCATATTAAGATAGGTTGCTCTCACTGTGTGTTTGTGGGTGATTGTCGTCCGTGTCTGTGTCTGCACCACTCGGGACTGTAGCGTTTGTTCGTTCGGTTTGTCATAGTCTGTACCTGTTCCTACGTGTTTTATGTAAGTACTCATGGTTTAGGTCAGTATACATTTGTTTTTTGTTATTTTGTAATCCTTCCCAGTGTTTTTTTTCGTGTTTCGTTGTTTACCTTAATAAATTCATTATGTATTCACAACCCGCTGCATGTTGGTCGAATCACTACTCCTCCTCTTCGTATGAAGAGGAGGAGGAACATCGTTACAAGTACACTGAACAAAGCAGTATATTTTGTAACACACAGAGGGGATGTTGAATCAGAACATGTGTTTCCCAAATGACTCCCTAGTGCACTACTTTTGACAGGAGCATATTGTGCACTATAAAGGGAATAGGTGCCATTTGGGACACAGAACATCATTTTGGAGGGTTTTGTTTGGCAACCTAATTGTGCCTGTGATGGGCTGTGGGGCTTTGCAGCATGATCCCACCCAAGAAACTGATCCCAAACAACTTCCGTGAACTTAAGCAAGCCCCATAGAGGTAAAGCATAGCTTTCCTGCAGCGATACGTTAAACCCTAATGATAACTGATATAGTGTGCTGTCAATCTATGGGCTCTGAAAACATCTTAACCCTCAACAGGATCAACACTGCATCAAATCAAAGTAGGGTGCCCAATTAAAAACTTGTATTTTGACCAATGGGTAAATGGTCCAAACCTCATGTATCTATCATAATCCATTTAAAAGTTTTTGAAGTTTTTACCCTTTTAGGATGGCCAAATTTAGGGCGATGAAATCAATGGAGGCCAGAGATAAAAAGTAGTAAAAACACAGAAAATTGCACAGTGTGACATCAGCTAGGCTGGATGCTGAGCGGGAATTAACTACATGACAGGCTCACTTTCCCGTTGAACTCGTCATATTTCTTTTATTGAATCCACAGGACATTAAACAATTAAAGGTAAAGATAGATATCGATTTTAGACATGACATGTAGCATTTTCATATTTTAGCATACGCTTTTCATATTCATTTGAAGATTTGTCACAAAAAAAAGTGTATCGCTGTAACATGTCAATGGAACAGTGAGTGCACCGCAAGCATTTTCAAGGCCTTTTACATTTAATTCAGCTCTTGTAATGCTAACCTAGTTTTTTGCAAACTTTGAAGACGCCCACCACAACATGTAAAATTATCAGATGTATTAGGTTAGCAAATCTGTTTGTATATACTGTTGATGAAATGTTAGAGAAAGACCCCAGTGAATGATTCAGAACATGAATAATCAGATTTGTCTGATTGTGAAATTTCATCACTGAAGTACGCTCTTGTCAGAATGGGTAGACACCCTACACAAAGATAATTTGAAAAATATTTTCAAATTCAAAGTATTCCATCCTTATGCATTGAACCAACCAACAAGCTTTTAGTATCATAGCAGTCACTGTTGTGTGACAGACAAGCACTGCAAGCTCCTTAATCCCATTGCATGGCAGACTGGGAACGCCTGCAAAGTCCATTAAAAAAAGTCTATACATTGACATGCTGGGAAAGTATCAGGGCTGAATGAATGGGAATGGTGGTCTGCTTGTTTAGATTTCTGTCCTTCACTTCCACTGTGCGCCCCCCGGCAGGAACCATACAAAGAGCTCAGTGTCTAACTCTGTAGGTGTGAAAGAGAGGAACTAACGTGCTCCATACGTATATGTGCACTGAAATACACACACAGACATACACAAGTATACACATACACTCGCACGCACACACACACACACACACACACGCACACGCACACGCACACATACTTTACTGGCTACAACCTGGTACTATTAATAAACAAACGAAAGGTAAAGTGAAGGAAAGGAAAGGTTATAGCTAGCTGCCATGCCTACAATAAGTCACATGTGTAGAACCCCAAACCACAGGTTTCTCTCTGCAGATGGAGGCTGGGTCTGGGAGCTGTTACTGGGGGCTCCAGTCAAGGTGCTGCCCTGTGAGTACTGAGCCAGGGTCTGTTTGAGGAGTGGGGGAGATTGGGTCCTCCTCTGGGTCTTATCCTCCATGGTGACATGTCATACAGACCAGATGGATCACCCAATGTCTCCTCTACGTCCTGTGTCAAATAACCCAGTGTCTGGGTTAGTTTATTTCCAAACCCCCACCCCACCCCACCCCACCCTACCCTAAACAATCACCTGCATTGTGAAAGCATTTATAAGAGTTAGCAATCTGCACTACAGCACAAAACCTGAAATATTATCCTGTGTTCTGTCACCGACGGACTCCTTCCTTCACTCCACACCCCATCCCGCCCCTGCCCACTCATCATATTGAGGGATTCAAAGGGAGAATTGATGGAGCACCAGCCTTTCCACCTCTATCCACCTCTACACCAGCAGCTCGTAGACACATTCATACCGATCCCCTCTAGACCGACATATGGCTGTAATATACTGCCTGTCTGTGATGTGTGCATTGGCTCCCTAAAGCTATTATTGTATCAGCACCGCAGTAACCATTTATCCAACAAAAATCTAATAAACAGTTTGCGGGTGGCTGTGTGCCTTGTGTGTGTGCCGTGTGTGTCTTTTTGGTTTTCTATCTTTGTGGGGACCAGAAGTCCTCACAAGGATAGTAAAACAATGACATTTTGCCAGTCCCAACAAGGACAAATGCTATTAAATGGGACACTTGCTGCCAATCCCTTCCCCAAACACCCTGGCCTAGAGGACAGTTAAAGCTCTCCAGTGGCCTGTACAGTCAATTACAATTACCGCAATGACCTGACAGCCTACAGAGCCTGCTGTGGGGATCACTGACAGTCTAAGAGAGGTTAAGATTTATCAATGTCCCCTGCATTAACAGTGTGAAAGATCCATCTGAGGAACTGAGATGCATCCCAAATGAAACCCTATTCCCTATCTAGTCCACTAATTTTGACCAGAGTAGTGCAAAACAGGGTGACATTTGGTCCCAGATGATTCCTAAAGGAGCCCAAAGGCATAAACCTGTGGCTCCTCTCGTTTGAACTATAGATCAGGCATGCAACCAGAGAGCTTCTCTCAAAGCTTCTCTCCACATGTCCAGGTATTCAATGTTTTTGATGATCACAGTAGCTCAACAGGTTCATGGACTGTGGCTGTGAGCAAGCATTTTCCATATGCATCCATACAGGTAAGAGTACTGGCTGTTCCCTTTAATCAAAATAAGGTTCTATATTTAGGTACGGTGTGTGAATTAGGATGGGATGTGAGGAATAGCTTTGTAAGATTGCTGCTCATCGACTACAGCTGAACACCATAGTGCCCTCCAAGCTCGTCACTAAGCTCAGGGCCCTGGGTCTGAACCCATCCCTGTGCAACTGGGTCCTAGACTTGCTGACGGGCCGCCCCCAGGTAGTGAAGCTAGGCAACAACACCTCCACTACACTGATCCTCAACACAAGGGCCCCACAAAGAGACTCCCCCTCCTGTACTCCCTGTTCACCCATGCCTATGTTTTATGTTTTATTTAACCTTTATTTAACTAGGCAAGTCAGTTAAGAACCAATTCTTATTTACAATGACGACCTAGGAACAGTGGGTTAACTGCCTTGTTCAGGGGTAGAACGACAGATGTCGCCACATACGTCTCTAACTCAATCATCAAGTTTGCAGACGATACAACAGTAATAAGCCTGATTACGAACAACAACGAGACAGCATACAGAGTGGTGCCAGGAAAATAACCTCTCCCTCAATGTCAACAAAACGAAGGAGCTGATTGTGGACTTGAGGAGAGAGCAGAGGGAGCACGCCCCCATCCACATAGACGGGGTCACAGTGGCGAGGGTGAAAACCAAGTTCCTCGGCAGGTGCACATCAACCTAAAATCAACCTAAAATGGTCAATCTGCTTCTTCAACCTCAGGAGCCAGAATAAATTTGGCTTGGCCTCTAAGACCCTCACAAAATTCAATAGATGCACCATTGGGACCATTTGCACTGTCAGCAAGCACAGGGCTCTCCAGAGGGTGGTGCGGTCAGCCCAACACATCACCGGGGGAACACTGCCTGCCCTCCAGGACACCTACAGCGCCAGGTGTCACAGGAAGGCCAAGAAGATCATCAAGGACCTCAGCCACCTGAGTCACAGCCTGTTCACCCCGCTACCATCTAGAAGGTGAGGTCAGTACAGGTGCATCAAAGCTGGAACCGAGAGACTGAAAAATAACTTGTATCTCCAGGCCATCAGAGTGTTAAATAGTCACCACTAGCCAGCCTCCACCCAGTACTCAACCCTGCATCCTAGAGACTGTACATAGTCATTGGACACTGGTCACTTTAATAATGTTTCCATATTGTTTTACCCACTTCATATTTATATACTTTATCCTAGTCAAGGCTCATTCTATATAACTACTGCTGTACACACCTTTTCTATTCATACACTGTCCATACTGTCTATACGCACTATTATATACATTGCATTCGGAAAAAGGTTCAGACCCTTGACTTTTTCCACATTTTTTTCATTGCAGCCTTATTCTAAAATTGATTAAATCGTTTTTTCCCTCAACAATCTACACGCAATACTCCATAGTGACAAAGCCTAAACAGGTTTTTAGAAAGTTTTACAAATGTAATAAAAAATGACAGTACTTTGTTGAAGCAAGTCTTCTTGGGTATGACGTTACAAGCTTGGCATACCTGTATTTGAGGAGTTTCTCCCATTCTTCTCTGCAGATCCTCTCAAGCTCTGGCAGGTTGGATGGGGAGCGTCGCTGCACAGCTATTTTCAGGTTTCTCCAGAAATGTTAGATCGGATTCAAGTCTCTTGCTGGTCCACTCAAGGACATTCAGAGACTTGTCCCAAAGTCACTCCTGAGTTGTCTTGGCTGTGTACTTAGGATCTTTGTCCTGTAGGAATGTCACGTTCCTGACCGGTTTTCTGTTATTTTGTATGTGTTTGACGGTCAGGGCGTGAGTTTGGGTGGGTAGTCTATGTTGTGTGTTTCTATGTTTGTTAAGGGTGACCTGATATGGCTCTCAATTAGAGACAGGTGGTTTTCATTTCCTCTGATTTAGAGCCATATTAAGGTAGGTGTTTTCACATTGTTGGTTGTGGGTGGTTGTCTCCTGTGTCTATGTATGTTGCCCCACACGGGACTGTTTTCGGTTTGTTTGTTCGTTTGTTCGGTTTATGTAGTCTGTTCCTGTTTCATGCGTTCTTCGTGTCATGTAAGTTCTTATGTTCAGGTGCGTCTACGTCGTTTGTTGTTTTGTAGTTTGTTAAAGTGTTTTCGTATTTTTTCGTCTTTACTTAAATAAATCATGTCATATAACCACGCTGCGTTTTGGTCGAATCCCTGCTCCTCCTCTTCGGACGAAGAGGAGGAGGAAAGCCGTTACAAGGAAGGTGAACCTTTGCCCCAGTCTGAGGTCCTGAGTGCTCTGGAGCAGATTTTCATCAAGGATCTCTTTGTATTTTGCTCCATTCAACTTTCCCTCGATCCTGACTAGTCTCCCAGTCCCTGCCGCTGAAAAACATCTCCACAGCATGATGCTGCCACCACCATGCTTCACCGTAGGGATGGTGCAAGGTTTCCTCCAGACGTGACGCTTGGCATTCATGCTAAAGAGTTCAATCTTGGTTTCATCAGACCAGAGAATTTTGTTTCTACTGGTCTGAGAGCCTTTTGGCAAATTCCAAGCAGGCTGTCATGTGCCTTTTACTGAGGAGTGGTTCTGTCTGGACACTCTACGATAAAGGCCTGATTGATGGAGTGCTGCAGAGATGTTTGTCCTTCTGCAAGTTTCTCCCATCTTAACAGAGGATCTCTCTATCTCTGTCAGTGACCATTGGGTTCTTGGTAACCTCCCTCACCAAGGCCCTTCTCCCCTGATTGATCAGTTTGGCTGGGTGGCCAGCTCTAGGAAGAGTCTTTTCCATTTAACAATGTTGGAGACCACTATATTCTTGGGGACCTTCAATGCTGTATTCTTGGGGACCTTCAATGCTGTATTCTTGGCAACCTTCAATTCCTTCGACCTCTTGGCTTGGTTTTTGCTAGAACATGAACTGTCAAGTGTGGAACTTAAATAGACAGGTGTGTGCCTTTCCAAATCATATCAAATCAATTGAATTTACCCACAGGTGGACTCCAAAAATATTGTAGAAACATCTCAAGGATGATAAATGGAAACAGGATGCACTTGAGCTCAATTTCAAGTCTCATAGCAAAGGGTTTGAATACATATGTAAATAAAGTATTTTTGTTTTTTATTTTTAATACATTTGCTAAAATTTCAAAAAAACCTGTATTAACTTTGTCATTATGGGGTATTGTGTGTAGATTGATGAGGGATTTTAGAATAAGGCTGTAATGAAACAAAATGTGGAAAAAGTCAAGGGGTCTGAATACTTTCCGAATGCACTGTACATATATACAGTGTCTTCAGAAGGTATTCATACCCCTTGACTTATTCCACATTTTGTTGTGTCATAGTCTGAATTAAAATAATAATAATAATAATAATAAATCACCCATGATACACACAATACACCATAATGACAAAGTGATTTTTTTTAAAAAATTTTTTACATTTTTGCAAATGTTTGCAAATGTTTGACAACCCTGAGTGAGTACTTTATAGAAATACCTTTGTCAGCAACTACAGATGTGAAAGTCTCTACGAGCTTTCCATGCCTGGATTGTGCAACATTTGCCCATTGTTCTTTGAAAAAGTTTTCAAGCTCTGTCAAATTGGTTGTTGATCATTGCTAGACAACCATTTTCAGGCCTTGCCATAAATGTTCAAGTATATTTAGAATAGAAAGAGGAGTGGGAGGCCCCGGTGCACAACTGAGCAAAAGGACAAGTACATTAGAGCGTCTCGTTTGAGAAACCGACGCCTCACAAGTCCTCAATTGGCAGCTTCATTAAATAGTACCCGCAAAACACCAGTCACAACGTCAACTGTGAAGAGGCGACTCCGGGATGCTTGCCTTCTAGGCAGAATTGCAAAGAAAAAGCCATATCTCAGACTAGACATTGAAAAGAAAAGATTAAGATGGGCAAAAGAACACTGGATAGAAGAACTCTGCCTACAAGGCCAGCATCCCGGAGTCGCCTCTTCACTTTTGAACCCACAAATGCTGAATCTCCAGATACTCAACTAGTCTAAAGAAGGCCAGTTGTATTGCTTTGTTAAGCAGGACAACCGTTTCCAGCAGTGCTAACATGATTCCAAAAGGGTTTTCAAATGATCAATTAGCATTTTAAAATGATAAACTTGTAAAGGCTAACACAACATGCAATTGGAACACTAAAGTGATGGTTGCTGATAATGGGCCTCTGTACGCCTATGTAAATATTCCATAAAGAATCAGCCGTTTCCAGCTACAATAGTCATTTACAACATTAACAATGTCTACACTGCATTTCTGATCAATTTTATGTTATTTTAATGGACAAAAAAATTAGATTTTCTTTCAGAAACAAGGACATTTCTAAGTGACCCCTAAAAAATAAATAAAAAACAAGCGGTTGTGTGAAAATGGAATTCAATCAGAAGCCACTGCCAAATTTCTGGATTTGGCTGCGGTCAGAATATCCTGCCTTGGGAAATCACGCTTTTAAGACACTGATGCCCTTTGCAACCACGTACATATGTGAGAGTGGATTCTCGGCCCTCACTAGCATGAAAACGAAGTACAGGCACAGACTGTGTGTGGAAAATTACTTAAGACTGAGACTCTCTCCAATGCAATCTTTCAAGCAATTTTAAATTTTCACAATTTTTGATGAACAAATAGGATTTTATATGTAATTAAATAAAGAGCAAAATTATTATTATTATTATATCATTTGTGCCCTAGTCCTATAGGAGGTCTTTGTCACTTCCCTCAAGCCGGGTTGTGACAAACTCACACTCATTCTTATGTTTAATAAATGTATCGTATAGTGTGTGTGTGGCAGGCTTACAATGATGGCGAAAAACAACATTTGAGAGTGCGCTAACCCTGGTGCTAGAGGGGGTACGCAGATGGAGGTTGAATGTTGGAAGGGGTAAGGGACAATAAAAGTTTGGGAACCACTGCTCTATGGCAACTGAGTTGGGAAGGCCTGTATCTTTGTGGTGACTGGGTGTATTGATACACCATCCAAAGTGTAATTAATAACTTCACCATGCTCAAACCATGCTACCAATAGGTGCCCTTCTTTGCGAGTCATTGGAAAACCTCCCTGGTCTTTCTGGTTGAATCTGTAAATTAAATGCACTGCTCGACTGAGGGACCTTACAGATAATCGTATGTGTGGGGTAGAGAGTTGAAATAATCATTCAAAAATCATGTTAATCACTATAATTTCATACAGAGAGAGTCCATGCAACTTATTATGCGACTTGTTAAGTACATTTCTTCTCCTGAACTGCTTGATGCTTGCCATAACAAAAGGGCTGAATACTTTTTGACTCAAGACATTCAGCTTTTCATCTTTAATTAATTTGTACAATTTTGAAAAACATAATTCCACTTTTACATTATGGGTTATTGTGTGTAGGCCCGTGACCCAAAAACGTAAATGCAATCAATTTTCATTTGAGGCTGTAAAACGACAAAATGTGGAAAAAGTCTAGCGGCGTGAATACTTTCTGAGGGCACTGTATTAATATTCTGGACATTGCTCATTCTAATTTCTTGATTCCTTTCTATTTATTTTTGGGATTTGCGTGTATAGTTTTGTAGTGTTAGATATTACTGCACTGTTGGAGGTAGGAACACAAGCATTTCACTAGACACACGATAACATCTGCAAAATATAATGTATATTGTAATCTACTGTACTAATCTACATACACTGTGTACATTGTTGATACCGTATGTAACAAAATCAGTGTAAATGTTTGTACAATAACCACACTGATTTTATTCTGTGTTGGTTAAATTGTTCTAGTATAGTTGGTGTGTAAAGGTGAATCTGATTCTGTGTTGGTTAAATTGTTCTAGTATAGTTGGTGTGTAAAGGTGAATCTGATTCTGTGTTGGTTAAATTGTTCTAGTATAGTTGGTGTGTAAAGGTGAATCTGATTCTGTGTATGACAGTGAAACTGTGACTGAATCTCCCCACCAGTAACAACCAGTCATGCTGAGACAAACGACTAAGAGTCACTTAGTGCTGATCTAGGACCATTGTTACCTTTTAAATCATAATGACCAGAATTATAGTGATAAAGGGAACATGATCCGAGATCAGCACTTATACTCTGCGATGCTTTGGTGTGGCAGGTAGCCTGGCAGGTAGGAGTATTGGGCCAGTAACCGAAATGTTGCTGGACGAATCCCCGAGCCGACAAGGTAAAATAAATAGTGGTTCTGCCCCTGAGCAAGGCAACAACAACTGCTCCCCGGGGCCGGGGATGTCGATTAAGGCAGCCCCCACACCTCTCTGAATAAGAGGGATTGGGTTAAATGCGGGAGACAGATTTCAGTTGAATGCATTCAGTTGCATAAATGACTTGGTATCCCCTTTCCCTTCTCTTTATGAAAACAGCCCCAGTCCTCTAGTTTTGGATAATGACTTCCTCAGCTGAATTCTATCAGGAGAGGAGCAGACTAGAGGAGGTTGAGACTCGTTTGTTTCGATGAGGTGAGAGCAAATCCTACTTGACCTCCGGTTCGCAGCAGACAGACAAATGACCACTCTTTGAAATAATTTAAAATACTTTATCTGCGCTTGATTGAGCTTGCCTGGCTTAATGTACTTAGTCCTCAAACTGCAAGTCCCACCCATCTGGCACTGTAGAATGCTCAAGGTATTTAAATGCTCAAAGTATTTAAATGCTCAAGGTATTTAAAATATTTCAAATAGCATTTGAACCCAGATCTGTTGATTACATCTCAGAGCGGGACCCTTCCCAGCCATAACCACCACTACACTATGGCTTGATGGGATTCAACAGTGGATGTAATGACACTAAGCACTAGCTAGGCAGACTCCATGACCATGCAGAGATACTGGCACTCCCACCCTTTAACAGCCACTTCAAGCAAAGTGAACTGTATCTGTGTATGTGAGGCCAAGCATGCCATGTAAACACATTCATTCATTCATCTGGTGAGGAATGGGATAGGCTGTTGTTGCTGGCTGCTCAGTGCCTGGCTTGTCAGAATACATATTACCAACACACCACAAGTCAACAGTCTTAACTGAACAATGTTTAAGGTTACAACCGTCAAAATGTGGTCCACCAGCCAGCCAGTCTCTCTCTCTCTCTCTGTCCAACATTATATGCGATAGCAATTGAGCCTGGGGACGAGGTTACCATCAAATAAATGTGCAAAACACACAACAAGTAAACGGCTGTGTTGACTTGGCTAACAGCTATGAAACGTATGTCTTTATTTTGGCCTGGCTTGAACTTCTACAAGATAATGTTGTTGGGTATGAAGCAGACCGTGGCATCAATACTGGACATGAGTGTTTCACTAATATCCTATTGCCTTGTAGTAAACCGAATGCATGTGTTCCAAATGGCACCCTATTCACTATGTAGAACACTACTTCTGATCATGGCCCATAGGGCTTTGGCAAGAAGTAGTGCACTGTATTGGAAATAAGGTGGCATTTGAGACACAGACATACGGTGGCCGGGGCAAGCCTAATGGCACAGTGACAGGCTAGGCTCTGTAGCCCGCTGTACTGAGATGAGATGGCAGGCTGAATAATGCAGCCGTTTGTTCTGTAGAAAAAAAAGTAGCTGGCACACACGCAAACACACACACATACACACTAAAGGAACTGGCACTCAGTCCGATGGCAGAGTGCCGGGGCAACCTCTCTCAGGGGAAACATAGGTATAGGTCTGTATTCATAAATAGTCTCAGAGTAGTACGGCTCTAGGATCAGTTTTCCCCTTTAAGATCACAATGAATGATATTTTATGGACAGGGAGACCTGGTACTCCTACTCTGAGATGCTTTATGAATACGGGCCCTGGATTGGAATAGGTACTGGTTTCATATCATATAACCAAACTGGCCAGGAGTGGGAGAGGACAAAACACATTTTGATGGTGGTGGTCCACAACAGATCATACATACAAAGTAACCAGCTGATTAAAAAAAACTAAGATTTAAAGGGGGCCTGAATTTACTCTATTTCAATTCTCCTCATGAAGTGGGTGTCTCGTGTGTGTGTTGTGTGTGTGTGTGTGTGTGTGTGTATGTGTTCGAACGTGGGAAGCGTTTGCAAAAATTGCCAAAGACTCAAGCCACCAAAGCAATAGACTTTTCACTCTGCTATCATCCATCAAACAGTACCGGAGCATCGGCTCTCAGACCAACAGGCTCAGAGACAACATCTACCCCCAAGTCAAAAGACTGCTAAATAGTTAATGGTTTCCAAGACTATCTTGCACTGGCTCTATGGACACTCACAAGACTATATTTACACACTATATACACACATTTACATACACTACATTTTCACACACACACTAATAACACACACACGCATACCAACAACACAAACACAGATACACGCACGCACGCACACACACACACACACACTTTTACAGTCATCACATGCTGCTGCTACTCTGTTCTTTATTTTCCCCCATGTTGAGGAGGGGACTGTGGACCGGTCTCCGTCCGTCTGTTTGTTAGTCACACGCAATATCTCAGACAGCACTGGCCTGATTTTGATGGAACTTGGGTGAAGGATGCATCTTGCCATAGAGATCTGGCATTTACAAATTTACACTGATTGTCCTAAGGCAGTAGTTATAGTAATCAAATTGAATTTGTGAGTCACACCAGAGAGGAAGAGGTGAAGTGAGAGGGATAACTGGGCACAAAATATATCTTCCCGAGCAGGATTATATTTTTTTACCAAGCAAGGAGTATTAGTATGGAGGCCAATGAGAGAGTCTTGAATTTGGTTAACACACATTTGCATGGCTTATTTGCTAAGTGTGTCTTATTTGATCAAACTGTACTGATAAGTAAGATACGTGACATCCCGTGACAACACTTTTTATCAAAGTGCCTGTTGTTCACACCCGTATCTGCACTCTCATTGGCTAGAATTTTCCCACCTGATCTTGCCTCCTCCCGACTGCCTTCTAGTCTGCGTGCCAGTTTCATTAGGTAACATTCCAATCCTTGCCATGGCCAAATAATGGCACACGACATGGAGTACAGGGAGTGGATCAGTTTAAGAGACTGGGCTAACTGCCTTTCATTTTTTTTTTCATCGTTAGAGCGACCACTTGAGTATCTGGTCAATATAATGGATAATCTGTGGTCACACATGATAACTGAAATGTGTTAGTCACAAGCAATATCTCAAATCGCCCAAGGCCTTGCTTTACTTG
Source organism: Salvelinus fontinalis (assembly GCF_029448725.1). Lineage (NCBI taxonomy): Eukaryota > Metazoa > Chordata > Actinopteri > Salmoniformes > Salmonidae > Salvelinus > Salvelinus fontinalis. The sequence continues at coordinate 30,719,619 of NC_074692.1, read as the reverse complement.
TATTATTATCTATCCTGATTCCTAGTCAGGATAGATAATTGAGGATAGACCCTGCCTTTTACCTCAAGTACCTCATACACCTGTGCATTGATGTGGTTCTGCTACTTGTCAATTCTTGTGTATTTTATTTATTGTATTATTATTTTTCATTTTATTATTTGTTTTTATTGTTATTTGTTCGTTGGTGTTGGGAAGGGCTCTTAAGCAATCATTTCACGGTTAAGTCTACACTCGGCACATGTGACAAATTGTAACGATGTTCGTCTGAGAAAGAAGGAGTAGACCAAAGCGCAGCGTGGTACGTGTTCATTATGTTTTAATATAGCCTGTTCACTGAAACAAAAAAACAAAAGTGGAACAAAACGCAACAGTTCTGTTAGGCACTCAAACAAAACAGAAAACAACTACCCACAAAACACAGGTGGGAAAAGGCTGCCTAAGTATGGTTCTCAATCAGAGACAACGATAGACAGCTGCCTCTGATTGAGAACCCCACCCGGCCAAACACATAGAAATAGACAACATAGAACAAAAACATAGAATGCCCACCCCAACTCACGCCCTGACCAACCAAAATAGAGACATAAAAAGGATCTCTAAGGTCAGGGCGTGACACAAATACAAATTTAATATGATTGATTTGTACTTTCAAACTGCCAAAACAGTACACTGTTGCAGTCACTAACCCTTCTAGATAACTTGTAACAGACTTAACATGTCTTGTGCCTGAAAGTAGCCTAGATTAGCTAGCAAGCTACCCAACTTCTTTTGCCAATTAGCTTCAGCCGGCCGTTGTGAAACCAAAGCTATGTTAGCAGACGTAAAATAAATGCCTGAGCAGGGACAGCTGAAACCGGAAGCATCCACCGATGGTGTCAATAAAATACCCACTGTTAGTGGGACAATATCATGTTTCATGTTGAACATCTTTGAGTTGTCTCATTAAATTCTTTCAATATTTGCACAAGAATGTCTACAATTTATTGTTCATTTGATGTTTTTAAGTCATTGAAATGTGGAGCTTTGACATAAAAAAATATTGTCCCATGTACCTTGCTCCCGAGTGGCACAGCGGTCTAAGGCACTGCATCTCAGTGCTAGAGGCGTCACTACAAACCCTGGTTTGATTCCAGACTGTATCACAACCGGTCGTAATTGGGAGTCCCATAGGGCGGCGCACAATTGGCCCAGTGTTGTCCGGGTTAGAGTTTGGCCGGGGAAGGCCGTCATTGTAAATAAGAATTTGTTCTGGCTTGACTGGTTAAATAAATAAAAAATTGTGTAATTTACTGATGGTCCCTAACTAGCCCCATACGGATATCGAACATCAAATTCATCATGGGCATTACAATCTGGTTGCTTGCAGCTGCGCTCCGAATTGATGATTAATTGGGTGCTGCCAGCTGTGGGCATGTGGGCAGAGTTAAAATTAACCCACCCTTCATTCCGTGACATACCATTGTTTCCCCTAATTATCTTGCAAATCTCAGTTTTGGACGAGACTGACTTTATGACCAACAATATCCTATTTATACTTTGTAGTCAATTACAGCATTAGAATAAATGTTTCTGACTAATATTGATGCCACACCAGAGCATTTGTTTATTGCCTTCAGTTGCTCTTTAATTGAGCTCAAGGAACCAGTCCTTACAGCTACAGCAGTACCTGTGACTCACACACAACCCCCTGCTTTTGCCCATGGAAACCCGGAGATTGAGAAAAGTGCTGCGCAAGGTGATTTTTCCCTCCTTTCCTTTGTTGCCAAAAGCACTTGACTGTAGCAAGTTGAAGGCTATTTCAGTAGGTATTTAGCTTAGCCCAGAGGAACTGGGGGCCAGATGTGTTCAGGCTGTGTAGTTATTTAGCTCAACCCAGAGGAACTGGGGGCCAGATGAGTTCAGGCTGTGTAGTTATTTAGCTCAACCCAGAGGAACTGGGGGCCAGATGAGTTCAAGCTGCGCCAGATCCCTGTGCCAAGCAGCCATGGAGTGGGGCTATTTGCATTTGCCGTGATTAGATAGCCGTCATGTGTCACACAAAGAGGAGATAACTACTTTCTCTCTCTCTCTACACGTCTGTCAGTCTTGTCATTCTGTCGTTTTCTCTCTCTCACAATCTCTCTCACACAATTGCGTTCTCTCTCTCTCTCACACTCACTTTCTCTTTCTCCTCAATTGATTGACCAAGGTAAAGGACTGTAAGAAAATAGCGCTTTTTAAGGCTGAACAATTGAGGTGTCTTTTGAGTCGAGACCCACCATAAGCATTGAGCAGGGAAAAACATACACAGATCAAGGAATATGTAAAAAAATATAATATTGGCAGAAGAGAGAATGCCAAATTTCCGGCAGTTCTAAACATCTTGCCATGGAGCTGAAAGAAAATGTGGCCGTTTTAAACCCGAATTTCCTGCAATTCTATACATTTTGCCATGGAGCTAAGAGAACAATTTGCAGTTTTTAAGCCAAGTCCCTACAATTCTACTCATTTTGACATGGCTAATGTTTTGTTGTTATGCTCAGATATTATAACAAAATCATTGGGAGTCTGAGTGTCTAGTGTTGATTTTGTTGATTGCACAAGGCGCATCTAATGATCATGCTGTTTAATCAGCTTTTTGATATGCCACACCTGTCAGATGATGTTTTATCTTGGCAAAGGAGAAGTTCTCAGTAACAGGGATGTAAACAAAGTTTGAGAGAAATAAACTTTTTGTGCGTATGGAACATTTCTGGGATCGTTTATTTCCTCTCATGAAACATGGAACAAACACTTTACATGTTGCGTTTAGATTTTAGTTCAGTGCATTTGGAAACTATTCAGACCCCTCAACTTTTTCAACATTTTGTTACGTTACAACCTTATTATGAAATTGATTAAATTGTCTTTTTACCTCATAAAATCTCACACACAATACCCCATAATGACAAAGCTTACAACCTGAAGTCGTCTTGTGTATGATGCTAAAAGAGCTTGGCACACCTGTACTTGGGGAGTTTCTCCCGTTCTTCTCTGAAGATCCTCTCAAGCTCTGTTAGGTTGGATGGGGAGTGTCACTAGAGATGTTCAATCGGGTTCAAGTCCGGGCTCTGGCTGGGCCACTCAAGGACATTCAGAGACTGGTGCCGAAGCCACTCCTGCGTTGTCTTGGCTGTGTGCTTAGGGTCGTTGTCCTTTTGGAAGGTGAACCTTCGCCCCAGTCTGAGGTCCAGAAAACCTGCAGAAAACCTGCACTGGAGCAGGTTTTCATCAAGGATCTCTCTGTATTTTGCTCCGTTCATCTTTGCCTCGATCCTGACCAGTCTCCCAGTCCCTGCCGCTGAAAAACATCCCCACAGGATGACGCTGCCACCAACATGCTTCACCGTAGGGATGGTGCCAGGTTTCCTCCAGATGTGACGCTTTGCATTCAGACCAAAGAGTTCAATCTTGGTTTCATCAGACCAGAGAATCTTGTTTCTCATGGTCTGAGAATCTTTGGGTGCCTTTTGGCAAACTCCAAGCAGGCTGTAATGTGCCTTTTACTGAGGAGTGGTTCCGTCTGGCCACTCAACCAAACGGCCTGATTGGTGGAGTGATGCAGAGATGGTTGTTCGTCTGGAAGGTTCTCCCATCTCCACAGAGGAACTCTGGAGCTCTGTCAGAGTGACCATCGGGTTCTTGGTCACCTCCCTGACCAAGGCCCTTCTACCGGTACTGATCAGTTTGGCTGGGCGGCCAGCACTAGGAAGAGTCTTTGTGGTTCCAAACTTCTTCCATTTAAGAATGATGGAGGCCACTGTGTTCTTGGGGACCTTCAAGTCTGCAGAATTTTTTTTTCTTCCTTCCCCAGATATGTGCCTCAACACAATCCTTTCTCAGAGATCTAAGGACAATTCCTTCAAACTCATAGCATGCTTTTTGCTCTGACATGTACTGTCAACTGTGGGACCTTATATACAGTTGAAGTCGGAAGTTTACATACACCTTAGCCAAATACATTAACTCATTTTTACAATTCCTGACATTTCCAAGTAATCCAAGTAAAAATGCCCTGTCTTAGGTCAGTTAGGATCACCACTTCATTTTAATAATGTGAAATGTCAAAATAATAGTAGAGAGAATGATTTATTTCAGCTTTTATTTCTTTCATCACATTCCCAATGGGTCAGAAGTTTACATACACTCAATTAGTATTTGGTAGCATTGCTTTAAAATTGGGTCAAACGTTTTGGGTAGCCTTCCATAAGCTTTCCACAATACGTTGGGTGAATTTTGGCCCATTCCTCCTGACAGAGCTGGTGTAACTGAGTCAGGTTTGTAGGCTTCCTTGCTCGCACATGCTTTTTCAGTTCTGCCCACACATTTTCTATAGGATTGATGTCAGGGCTTTGTGATGGCCACTCCAATACCTTGACTTTGTTGTCCTTAAGCCATTTTGCCCCAACTTTGGAAGTATGCTTGGGGTCATTGTCCATTTGGAAGATCCCTTTGCAACCAAGCTTTAACTTCCTGACTGATGTCTTGAGATGTTGCTTCAATATATCCACATAATTTTTCTTTCTCATGATGCCATCTATTTTGTGAAGTGCACCAGTCCCTCCTGCAGCAAAGCACCCCCAGAACATGATGCTGCCACCCCGTGCTCAATTTCGAGTCTTATAGCAAAGGGTCTGAATATGTATTTCAATAAGGTATCTGTTTTTTATTCATAATACATTTGCTAAAATTTCAAAAAATCTGTTTTTGCTTTGTCATTATGGAGTATTGTGTGTAGATTGATGAGGAAAAAATGAATTTAATACATTTTCGAATAACTGTAACGTAACGTAAACAAAATGTGGAAAAAGTCAAGGGGTCTGACCACTTCCCCGAATGCACTGTATGACTGTCCTGTGAAGATCCAAATATGCCTGATCAGCTTGGCAACGGATGACTTCAACTAGACCCTCTCGAAGCCTCAGGAAGCAACTCACTGTGTACGCCGGATGGCCATCGACGACAAGGTGGGCCTGGAAATGGAAGCCATAGGACTGTGAGACATGGGCTTAATACGGGACACATAAAAGGTTGGGTGTATACGAAGGGTACGGGGACACAGAAGACGAACAGCAGAGGGGCTAATGACCTTGGAGATGGGGAAAGGACCGATGAACCGGGGGGACAGTTTGCGAGACTCCACCCAGAGGGGCAGATCCCGGGTGGACAGCCATACCTTCTGCCTGAGATGATAACGGGGAGCCAGGGTCCGATGGCAATCCGCTTGTCGTCAATACCTGGAGGTGGTCTTGAGGAGGGCCAACCGGTATCTCCTCCAGGTACGACGACAGCGGTGGACAAACGTCTGGGCAGAAGGTATGCTGACCTCCTCTTCCTGCTCAGGGAAGAGTGCTGTCACCCCAGGGAACACTCGAAGGGAGATAGGCCCGTGGCAGAGCAGGGAAAGGTGTTGCGGGCATATTCAACCCACACAAGCTGCTGGCTCCAGGTAGTGGGGTTGGCGGAGACCAGGCAACGCAAGGTGATCTCGAGGTCCTGGTTGGCTCGCTCCGACTGGCCTTTGGACTAGGGGTGGAACCCGAAGGATAGGCTTGCCGACGAACCAATGAGGGTGCAGAACGCCTTCCAGAACTGGGACGAGAACTGAGGACCCTGGTCGGAAACCATGTCCACGGGCAGTCCATGGATCCGGAAGACGTGCTGCACCATGAGTTGGGCCGTCTCCTTGGCAGAAGGTAGTTTGGGGAGAGGAATGAATTGGGCGGCTTTAGAAAACCGATCCACCACGGTCAGGATGGCGGTGTTGTCTTCAGATGGGGGAAGACCCGTGACAAAGTCCAGGGAGATGTGGGACCAAGGACGGTGGGGGACAGGCAGAGGTTGGAGGAGACCAGCTGGAGCTTGCCGAGGAGTCTTGTTCTGTGCACAAACTGAGCAAGCGGCAACGAATGCGGACAGTGTCAGGCCCTCATTCCGATGTCCGAAGCATCGGCCTCCACCACGAACTGACAAGATAGGTCCGGAAGAACCAGGATGGGAGCTGTGGTGAAGCAATGTTTGAGATCCCGGAATGCCCGGTCAGCAGCTGGGGAACACATTAACGGAACCTTGGGCGAGGTGAGTGCTGACAGGGGGGGAAGCCAGGGTGCTGTAACCCCGGATAAAGCGGTGATAAAAATTGGTCAACACCAGGAATGTCGTAGAGTCCCCAGTAGTTAATGCACTGGCGCAGGGTCTTGTCCTTTTTCTACACGAAGAAGAAGCCTGCGCCGGCAGGAGAGGAAGAGAAACGGATAAATCCAGCAGCTAGGGAGTCCCCAATGTAGGTATCCATAGCCTTGGTCTCCGGTCCCAACAGAGAGCACAGACGTCCCCAGGGCGGCGTGGTGCTAGGGAGAAGGTCAATCCCGCAGTCATAGGGTCGGTGCGGCAGAAGCGACGTGGCCCGGGCCTTACTGAACATCTCCTGGAGGTCCTGGTACTCCACGGGAATGGCGGAGAGGTCCGGGGAACCTTCCGAGCCCCCAGAAAGACGTCCTGGGGCAAGTTGTGCTAACTTCAGGTAATGGGCGTGGCAGAACGGGCTCCAGCCCATGATGGCACCAGTAGACCAGTTAATGAGGGGATTGTGTCATTGGAGCCAGGAGAATCCCAATACCACAAGAATCATAGGGTACTTGATAAGTAGGAACTGGATAGCCTCGCTGTGGTTCCCTGACACCCGTAGGTGGATGGGAGTGGTGTTGTGGGTGACTCGGCGTATAGAGTGCCCGTCCAGTGCTCTAACGTCCATGGGAATGGAGAGGGGCTGAGTGGGGATGTTCAGCTCGAACGCCATGGTAGCGTTCAAAAAACTATTGTCGGCCCCAGAGTCAATGAGAACTCGGAGAGATTTAGACTTGTCTCCCCAGAGCAGAATGGCATTATAAGGGGTGCGAGCAGGGGAAGCGGGAACATTCTCCATATGGCCCACCAGAGTCCTTGCTCCTACCGGTGAGCCTGGCTTCTATAAAGGACACGAGGACACGAAATTACCAAGAGTCCCGCAATACAGACAACTCTTCGTGTTGATCCTGTTTTGCCGTTCCACTGGCGACAGCCCAGCTCTGCCCAGTGGCATAAGCTCAGCAAGTGGTGACTCGGCCGTCTTCGGCAGCCCTCGGGGCAGGTCGGGAAGCCTCGGGTCCTCTAAGTAACGAAACCATCGGGAGCTTCTGGGTTGACTCGGAGGCAAGGTGGGATCCCTGGGCGTGCAGGTGAAATCCAATTTCCTCTCCCTCTGTCATTTCCGTAATAGCCCATCGATACGGATGGTCAAAGCGATGAGGGAATCGAGCTCCTTGGTAACTCCTGGGCTTTAAGCTCGTCCTTGACCTCCTCCGAGGCGTCGTGCAGGAAAATATCGAACAGTGCCTCTTGATTCCAAGCACTCTCAGCTGCCAACGTGCAGAAATCCATCGCATAATCAGCTACACTGAGGGAGTCAGTGTAGCTGAGTATCTTATTTACATAAGTATTCACACCCCTTTGCTATGACACTCTAAATATTTCTGTAAAAAAAATATTTTATAAATGTTTAATTCAGGCTGTAACATAACAAAATGTGGAAAAAGTCCATGGGTATGAATACTTTCTGAAGGCAATGTATATATATATATTTTGCAATGTACTAAACATTTTAACCGACGACACACAGTTTGGGAACCACTGGTCTAGACATTAAATTATCTACTCTGTTTAATCATGCATTGCTTAATAATAAGATATTCCAATTTTACACCTAACCTCTCAGTCCTTAGGGTTGTTTGTCTATGGGGATCGTATAATACACGCATGATGACTACAGATGTAGGATTTTAATTTGAGACAGTTTGCTACAGCAGGAAAATGATCCTGCAGCAACATGAAATGTGAATTATGACATTGATTTTAATCAATGGACATTTTTGTAGGGGTTGATACATTTTTTTCTACGGGAAAAACAAAGTCTGTGTAACGACTGTTGTCCTCCTCTTCCTCGGACGAGGAGAGGAGAGAAGGATCAGTGGACCAATACGCAGCAGTAGGGAAATAAGCCATCACTTTATTTGAATACGACGGCAAAACAAAACACTTACAAAACTACAAAATAAGAAAACAATGTAGACGAAAACCTGAACATGAACTTACATAACTAAACATAGAACTCACGGACAGGAACAGACTACATCAAACGAACGAACAGCCAAACAGTCCCGTATGGTACAGACATGGACGAAACAGGAGACAATCACCCACAAACAAACAGTGAGAACACCCTACCTAAATATGACTCTCAATTAGAGGAAAACGCAAAACACCTGCCTCTAATTAAGAGCCATACCAGGCAACCCAAAACCAACATAGAAACAGAAAACATAGACTGCCCACCCAAAACTCACGCCCTGACCATTATACACATACAAAAACAACAGAAAACAGGTCAGGAACGTGACAGTCTGAAATTACAAACTTAAACCCTTTTTACACTATACACTACAAGTGTTAAATGTCCTGCATTGCAGGAAAGTTTGTATGCAACAGGGTGATCAAATTAAAATCTGTAAGTTTGTGCTACAATACCTACTGACAGTTGCTGTTTTGTCAGAAAGTCTTCACCTGATACACTCCATAGTGAGTAAACACCACTTTTCTGCTTTTCAGAGTAAATATTGTCTTGACCCAGCCAGGTTTAAAACCATTACATTAGGATCACCTTACAGAAAATAGCCTATGGCAGTTGGGGCGGACAGCTTGGCTGCGTCCCAAATCACACACTATTGCCTATACAGTGTATTTCTTTTGACTAGTACCCATAGGGCTCTGGTCGAAAGTAGTTCACTTTGTAAGTAATATAGTGCCATTTGGAACTCAGGTACTTGACTTTGGAGACTGGAGCAAAGGAGCAAAGTCACCAGTCCCACTGGTCATCAGTCTGTCAATCAAGAAACCCTATTAGACTGTTGAAGTATTCAGGGTTCAACAGACTTGAAAAAGGCAACCTCAGCACTAACCTTGCTATGGAGTACCTCAATCTTTCACGGTTTTTCCAATACTCTTACACAATCTCGGCACTCAGAACTAGTGAAAGCCACTTGTTAAGACTGTGACAAGAGACTACTAAACAGACAAAAACATTACATTTCTTACTTACATCAGAACATTTTGCTCTGAAAGTAAAGGGAATGAGAATGAGTTCTATGTGCATCCTAAACTGTACTGTTGGATGATAACTTTTTTACAGTATTTGTGTGCTTTCCAAACGGCACCCTATTCCATATATACCCTATGGCCAATGGTCAAAATGTGTGCACTATAAAGGGAACAGAGTGCCACTTGGGACTCATCCCATATACTGTACAGTCGTGGCCAAAAGTTTTGAGAATAGCACAAATGATAATTTTCACAAAGTTTGCTGCTTCAGTGTCTTTATATTTTTTTGTCAGATGTTACTATGGAATAGTCAAGTATAATTACAAGCATTTCATAAGTGTCAAAGGCTTTTACTGACAATTACATGAAGTTGATGCAAAGAGTCAATATTTGCAGTGTTGACCGTTCTTTTTCAAGACCTCTGCAATCTGCCCTGGCATGCTGTCAATTAACTTCTGGGCCACATCCTGAATGGCAGCCCATTCTTGCATAATCAATGCTCGAGTTTGTCAGAATTTGTGGGTTATTGTTTGTCCACCCGCCTCTTGAGGATTGACCACAAGTTCTCAATGGGATTATGGAGTTTCCAGGCCATGGACCCAAAATATCGATTTTTGTTTCCCGAGCCACTTAGTTATCACTTTTGCCTTATGGCAAGGTGCTCCATCATGCTGGAAAAGGCATTGTTCGTCACCAAACTGTTCCTGGATGGTACCATTCTTTATTCATGGCTGTGTTCTTAGGCAAAATTGTGAGTGAGCCCACTCCCTTGGCTGAGAAGCAACCCCACACATGAATGGTCTCAGGATGCTTTACTGTTGGCATGACACAGGACTGATGGTAGCGCTCACCTTGTCTTCTCCGGACAAGCTTATTTCCGGATGCCCCAAACAATCGGAAAGGGGATTCATCAGAGAAAATGACTTTACCCCAGTTCTCAGCAGTCCAATCCCTGTACCTTTTGCAGAATATCCATCTGTCCCTGATGTTTTTCCTGGAGAGAAGTGGCTTCTTTGCTGCCCTTCTTGACACCAGGCCATCCTCCAAAAGTCTTCGCCTCACTGTGCGTGCAGATGCACTCACACCTGCCTGCTGCCATTCCTGAGCAAGCTCTGTACTGGTGGTGCCCGGATCCCGCAGCTGAATATACTTTAGAAGACGGTCCTGGCGCTTGCTGGACTTTCTTGGGTGCCCTGAAGCCTTCTTCACAACAATTGAACCGCTCTCCCTGAAGTTCTTGATGATCTGATAAATGGTTGATTTAGGTGCAAACTTACTGGCAGCAATATCCTTGCCTGTGAAGCCCTTTTTGTGCAAAGCAATGATGACGGCATGTGTTTTCTTGCAGGTAACCATGATTGACAGAGGAAGAACAAAGATTCCAAGCACCACCCTCCTTTTGAAGCTTCCAGTCTGTTATTCAAACTCAATCAGCATGACAGAGTGATCTCCAGCCTTGTCCTCATCAACGCTCACACCTGTGTTAACGAGAGAATCACTGACATGACGTCAGCTGGTCTTTTTGTGGCAGAACTGAAATGCAGTGGAAATGTTTTTTGGGGATTCAGTTCATTTGCATAGCAAAGAAGGACTTTGCAATTAATTGCAATTCATCTGATCACTCTTCATAACATTCTGGAGTATATGCAAATTGCCATCATACAAACTGAGGCAGCAGACTTTGTGAAAATGTATATTTGTGTCATTCTCAAAACTTTTGGCTACGACTGTACTATGATGATGACTGGGGGATAAAAATAGAGAGTGGAGAGTGAAAATGTGAGCTTCTACTCAGCCATTAAACCTTAAAATGTGATAGTGATGAAAGGACAAAGCAGCCCAATAAATTAACCCTCCTGCTGTAACCCTCCACAGCTTAATGGAAGTTCATTACCGGCCTATCAGCTTTGTTCACTCAATCTCTTTCTGCTCTGGTGCACTGCAACCTACTAATACATGCATCATTCACTGATTTCAATGGGAACGTTGGAAATGTCTCACTAATGCATGATTCCATTTCATTTATGGTAAAGGAATCCATTTTCTCCTGCACCTGAACACAGAATTACAATCTTTACAATGAAATATACAGTTACAGGCCAGTTTATTAGGTACACCCATCTAGTATCAGGTCAGACCCCCTTTGCCTCCAAAACAGCCTGAATTCTCCAGGGCATGGATTCTACAAGGTGTTGGAAATGTTCGTTGCTCATTCGGTATCAAGAGACCTAATGTGTGCCAGGAAAAAATTCCCCACACCAGTACAGTACACCACTGGCACCAGCCTGTACCAGGCAGGATGGGCCCATGGACTTATGCTGTTATGCCAAATCCTGACTCTGTCATCAGAATTATACAACAGGAACTGGGATTGTCAGAGCAGGCAATGTTTTCCCACTCCTCAATTGTCCAGTGTAGGTGAATGCATGCCCATTGGAGCTGCTTCTTCTTGTTTTTGGCTGATAAGAGTGTATCCCGGTATAGTCATCTGCTGCAATTGCCCATCTGTGACAAGCATCGACGAGTTGTGTGTTCCAAGATGTCGTTCTGCACACCACTGTTGTACTGAACCATTATTTGTCAGCTTGCACGATTCTTGCCATTCTCCTTCGACCTCTCTCTTCAACGAGCTGTTGTCGCCCGCAGGACTGCCGCTGACTGGATGTTTTTTGATTGTCGCACCAAGTACTGTAGCAGAAATCTATCATTACTTTTGTTTCAGCATTATGTTATGTCAAAGTGAGTGAGGATCAGGTAACCGTCTGTGTCGCTCTCTCATTGATACCGGCCCGAGTTAATGAATATAGGTGACTCGTTTCAGGAAACTAGTCGTATGTCATGGTCACTACTTCAAAATACAATGCTGAATGGGTGTAGACAAGTAAGAGCTCTCCAGTAGGTACCAAAACATTCAATGGCCATTTTCTCAACAGTGAGGTTACAAGTTTATCAACTTTCAAAGCAGAATTACTTTCCCATTGCTCCTCAAATGCAGCATTTGATAGAATGTTTTTTTGCTCTGTGTCTCTGCTTTTCTCCAATGTAAAAAATACCATTTCAAATGTTGCTATACAAGACAGAATCAAGGCGGTCGGTCATAAGAACAAGGTAGCTGAATCTCCAACCCCCTAGGGTTTCTCACTTTACAAGCATTTTGCTGCACCTGCGATAACTTCTGCAAATCTATGTACGTGACCAATAAACTTTGATTTTAATTGATTTGGGTGTGGTAACTGTAGACATATGAAAGTCTATAGGAAACCAAATGTGTTCAAGTAAAGTATGCTCCTCTTGTGGTTGTTAGCCCTGAAAGCTCTCTAGACGTTATACCATAATAATGCACACCCGCCTCCCAGCACACACAGCCCAACTTCCCCCATCTGTGGAGTGTGACCTAGGGCCATGCCAAGGTAAAGTGGGGGTAATTCTGCAATTAAATACCTCTACGAGTTTCTCCCACTGAGGATTCCGCTCCCTCTCTGTCCCCCCCACCCCAGGCATTGTTCTGCCTGTTATATTTGGCAGCCCATGAGCCATACAGCTTACTCAGGGTTTCCTCCATCCATCCTAACCCCCGTGCTGTTGGTCTCATCACGCATATTCATGTTAAGCTCATTAACTATTCAAAAGATAACTACATACATCTCCAGTTGCTCGAGGTGTGTGTGTGTGTCTGCCCCATCCCTCATCTTTGAACAGTGAACACACTTCCTTAACAGGATTTTTGCTCACCGTTCTTGTGATCATTTTGACCCCACGGGGTGAGATCTTGCGTGGAGCCCCAGATCGCGGGAGATTATCAGTCGTCTTGTATGTCTTCCATTTCCTAATAATTGCTCCCACAGTTGATTTCTTCAAACCAAGCAGCTTACCTATTGCAGATTCAGTCTTCCCAGCCTGGTGCAGGTCTACAATTTTGTTTCTGGTGTCCTTTGACAGCTCTTTGGTCTTGGCCATAGTGGAGTTTGGAGTGTGACTGTTTGAGGTTGTGGACAGGTGTCCTTTATACTGATAACAAGTTCAAACAGGTGCCATTAATACAGGTAACGAGTGGAGGACAGAGGAGCCTCTTAAAGAAGAAATTACAGGTCTGTGAGAGCCAGAAATCTTGCTTGTTTGTAGGTGACCAAATACTTATTTTCCACCATAATTTGCAAATAAATTCATTAAAAATCCTACAATGTGATTTTCTGGATTTTTTTCCCTCATTTTGTCTGTCATAGTTGAAGTGTACCTATGATGAAAATTACAGGCCTCTCTCATCTTTTTAAGTGGGAGAACTTGCACAATTGGTGGCTGACTAAATACTTTTTTGCCCCACTGTATACATGTAGAGTAGCATAGCGTAAAACTAACTATAGAACAAGGATGGATGGACACCATACCTGAACGTATTGGTGCCAGAGTTCCTTGACCCGCTCACTGTTCCTTTCAAATGGAACTGTGTACAACTGTTTCATTCTAACTCTGTTTGGTCAGAGTCCGAACTTCAGGCAGAGCTGGCCTGTAGAGGTGACCTTCAGGATTTAAATCAATACATTCTTATGTCCATCTCCATCCACCGCTGACCGCCGAATAACTCTGCCACCCAGGAACCTGAAAGCTTCTCTTTCCACGATTCCATCATCCGGTTCAAGTCTTCCAGAGCCCATTCAGTTGGGCAATGCTCCTCTCCCGTGTATCGAACGTCAAAAGCGGATCCAAGAAGGGCTCCGCCTTTACTGTGGAGGGAAGCTCATCTACTCAGCCATTGCCCTGTTCGCCCCCCACGGTGAGATGAGAAGGGTCCCCCCACTCCCATGCAGGTAGGCGTGTCCTTATTTCTAAATATCTTCCAGAAGCAATTCTCCGTCCCAGTATTGATAACCGTGAAGGGGGTTACTAAGTACGTAGAGGGCTTGATAGATTCGGGAGCAGCAGGTAATTTTGTCGATCACCAGCTAGTACAAGAGCTTGACATCGATTTAACACCTGTCACCCCTCCCTTAAGGATTAACACCCTGGACGGGCAGCCATTGTGCACTGGTTTCATCACGCACCCGACACAGAGCGTCACCCTCCAGATTGGAGTCTTCCACACCGAAACCATTTCACTCATGGAACTGTCATCCCCCAAACAGCCACACATACTTGAACATCCCTGGCTTTGTTGTCACGACCCTGCCATCTCGTGGCGACAAGGTGAACTACTGTCCTGGTCTTCTTCCTGCTTCACCAGTTGTCTTAGCCTACCCTGCAAAACCACCACCATCGAGGACTCTGCCTCTGCAGTGCCACCCAGCATACCATCTGAATACGTCCAGTACAGCAATGTCTTCAGCAAAATCAAGGCCTCCACTCTGCCACCACATCGCCCAGGGGACTGTGCTATTGACTTACTCCCTGGAGTGTCCCCACCAAAGGGCCGTGTTACCCCCTATCCCAGAAAATGAGACAATGGAGAACTACATTGATGAAACACTCAAACGGTTTCATTCGGCCTTCTTCATGTGAAGACTGAAAAGAGCACCTTCCATGTAACCTCAAACTCGGTTTTGTACTGACACCTGGAGGGGTCAGCATGAATGAGAACAGTCACCGCCTTCAGTAACCGGCCCAAACCCACCACCATTAAGGAACTCCAGACTCTCTCAGCGGGTGGAAACACCTCCAAAATCACATCCCTGTGCCTTTGTTGCCTCAGTTGTCCCTCGCTGAGAGGAATTATGATGTGGGGAACAGAACTCCTCGCCATCAAGCTGGCCCTCGAGGAGTGGTGTCACCGGTTGGAGGGCACACAACATCCCTTTCTCATCCTAACAGATCATCATAATCTGGAATGTATCAGAGGGTCTAAGAGATTAAACTCCAGACAAGCCCACTGGTCTATCTTCTTCACACGATTCCATTTTCATGTCACTTACATCCCTAGAAGGAAAAACGTAAAAGATGATGCTCTCTCCCGCCAGTTTGACCTTCCGACCACTAAATCCTACCCTACGCCCATTCTTCCTTCCTCTTGCATTATGGGACCGGTACAGTGGGAGGTTCACTCTGCCATACAAGAAGCCCTAACCTCAGACCCGCCTCCTCCTGAGACACCAGCTGGGAGGAGTTACGTACCAGCAGCTGTTAGATTCCAACTGATGGAATGGTGTCACACGTCCTTGGGGTCAGGACATCCGCGCATTACACGAACCACCGAACTTCTAGCCCATCATTTCTGGTGGTCCTCACTAGCATCCGACGTAAGAGATTACATACTCTCCTGTCCAGTCTGCGCCCAAACCAAAAGCTCTCGTCATCTCCCGTCCGGGAAGCTTCAACCTTTGCCAATCCCTCACAGACCCTGGTCCCTCATAGCTGTAGACTTCATCACAGACCTTCCTGACTCCTCTGGTAACACCACAATCCTTGTAATAGTGGACCGTTTTTCAAAAATGTGTCTGGCTCCTCATTTACCTAACACCATGGAATTGGTTGAGTGTATGTTCCAGCAGGTGTTCCGTCTTTATGGGATTCCGGAGGACATCGTCTCTGACCGTGGGCCCAAGTTTGTCTCCCGGGTGTGGCGAGCCTTCTGTGACCGACTGGGGGTCGCCGTCAGCCTCCCCTCCGGGTTCCATCCCTAGACCAATGGGCAGACGGAATGCCTGAACCAAGAAATGGGGAAGTACCTCCGCAAACAATGTTCTGCCTCTCCACATGACTGGAGTCGGTATATGGCCTGGCCGAATACGCTCAGAACTCACTCATGCATTCACCCCTCCTCCTTACTCCGTTTCCGTGTGTACTTGGTCGAGCCTGGTATTTTCCCAGCTGTCGATGACTGGTTTCGGCGTAGTGAGCGGGTATGGGAGACCGCTCACTGGCATCTGCAGGAAGCCTCTAATACCCAGAAACGCTTTGCCGGCGGACACTGCCGACCTACGGACAGTGTGTGTGGCTCTCTACCAGAGAGATCCGCCTCCCCTGCAAAAGTTCTGTCCTCGCTTCATTGATCCCTTCAAGATAACCCATCGCATCAATCCTGTCACGTACCACCTCCAGTTACCCTGTCAGTATAAAATCTCCTCGTCCTTCCATGTGTCTCTGTTAAAACCGATCACCTACAGTCCTCTTCAGCCTCCAGTCTTTACCCACAGTGCGCCCCCACCGGGGGACGTCGGAGGGGAACCTGGCTATGCCATTCAGGCCGTCCTTGATTCCAAATGCTTCAGGTCGCATCCACTATCTAGTTGACTGGGAAGGTTAGGGGCCTGAAGACCGGTCCTGGGTCCCCGACCAGGACCTCCTCGACCCGGAGATGATTCAGGCATTCCACCGTAACCATCCGGATTGTCCCGCTGCCCGACCTCGGGGTCAACCCCCGAACAGACCCACTGGACATCAGCCTCGACGCAGAACGTCGGGTCAATCCACGACCTTGTCGAACCAGCCTACCGGACCTCGCCCCCGACGTAGGCGGCTGCCTCTGCTCCCCCGCCCGCTCCACCCTCCGGTGCCTTTGGGCGTCAAGAGCCTCTGTTGGGGGGGGTGTACTTTGAGGTTCTGTATTCATTTTCTTAGTCGACCTTGTGTTCTGCTTCATTGTGTAGCCCTGTTTCATTTTTGTTAATTGACTTCACCTGTTAGTTACTCACCTGGTCTCATCAGCTCCTTATTTGGCTCAGTTCGTTCCGTTTATGCCTTTGTGAGGTATTGTTCATTTTGACTCTACTAAGCCTTTTCCTAGCTTGTTTGTGAGAACCAGTTATAGCCTTCAGTCCTAGTTTTGATTCAACTGCCTGTTTGCCTACCTGTGTATGACCATTGCCTGCCTGTGACGGCGAAATAAACACCTGCCGCGCTCTGCGTGTGAATCTACAATTTTCCCCCCTGAGTATTCACTACACATGTAGGTAGTCTTTGACACTTGAGAAGATGCATACAAGTTTGCATGGTGAATTATGTAGACACCTCAACTCCAATTGCTCATTGTTAAAACACAAGGTAATATATTGAGACTGAACAAGCCAAAGGCTGCAGTAACTAATACCTACTTGACTTCCAAGGTCTGCGCTTCCTGGGGGCAAACGTAAAGGAAACACTTTTGTGACACAGCTTTTAACATGTATAATGCACTGCTATAAAATGCTCAGAGCATGTATGAACCTTCTGAAATAAAACATGGAAAATAATGACATGGATGGCTCCGATCCTTTCACGGCTCAATGTTGGTTACCCACATGGTAATTTACTGGCCTATATCTGAAAATGTAACACCTCTACATTCTAAAAGACTGATGTATAGACGTAATGGCACAGCACAATAACCATGTTAGACAGGTAAAAATGTACCTTGTCAAGAAACCACCCTTGTTTGCATTTAACCTTTCAGTGATACCCATCCCGGATCCGGGAGCATCCTCATCAAAAAAGCTGACTAGCATAGCCTAGCCTAACGGGACAGGGATATCATACAATATAATTTTCATGAAATCACAAGTCCAATACAGCAAATGAAACATAAACATTTTGTGAATCCAGCCATCATTTCCGATTTTTAAAATGTTTTAAAACGAAAACACAATATGTATTTATATTAGCTAACCACAATAGCCAAAGACTCAACCGCATATTTTCACCATGTTTCTACCGCATAGGTAGATATCACAAAACCGACCAAATAGAGATATAATTAGTCACTAACCAAGAAAGAACTTCATCAGATGACAGTCTTATAACATGTTATACAATACATTTATGTTTTGTTCGAAAAATTAGCATATTTGAGGTATAAATCATAGTTTTACATTGCAGCTACCATCACAAATAGCACCGAAGCAGCCAGAATAATTACAGAGAGCAACGTGAAATACCTAAATACTCATCATAAAACATTTATGAAAAATACATGGTGTACAGCAAATGAAAGATAAACATCTTGTGAATCCAGCCAATATTTCAGATTCTTTAAGTGTTTTACAGCGAAAACACAATATAAATTTCTATTAGCTCACTACAGTAGCCAAACACACAACGCAATTTACTGACCGACAAAATTGAGCCGACAAAATAGAGATAAAATTAATCACTAACCTTGAACAAATTCATCAGTCTTATAACATCAGGTTATACAATACACTTATGTTTTGTTCGAAAATGTGCATATTAGAGCTACAAATCCTGATTATACATTGTGAATACGTAGCATCGATTCACCAGAATCTCCAGAGATATTTTGGACACTCACCTAATCTGACCAAAGAACTCATCATAAACTTTACATAAAAATACTTGTTGTATGGCAAATGAAAGATACACTGGTTCTTAATGCAACCGCCGTGTTAGATTTTTTTAAATAACTTTACCATAACAAACAGCTTGCGTTATTGCGAGACAGCGCTCACCAAAACGGCAGAGAATAGGAATCAACATTTTCCACAGAAATAGGAAATAACATCATAAATTGTTCTTACTTTTGCTGAGCTTCCATCAGAATCTTGTAAGGAGGAGCCAAGGAGTCCTTGGTCCAGAATAAATCGTTGTTTGGTTTTAGAATGTCCTTTTCTTCTGTCGAATTCGCGCCAACAATGCTAGCCAAGGTTGATAACGTTCCCACCCTCTCTTGACGCAAAGAATGGAAAACTCCAAAAGTCCCAATAAACGTTGAATAAACTGATAAAACTCGGTTGAAAAAAAACTACTTTACGATGTTATTATCACATGTATCAAATAAAATCAGAGCCGTAGATATTCGCCGTGTAAACCGAAAGCTTTTCAGAAGCTAATGTCGAGCTCCGCCTGGCGCCTTGGTAGAGAAAGGAAATTCCTGACCTGCCACTCCAAAAGCTCTTGTTCGACCTCAGATCAAGCTAGACACCCCATTCCACCTTCCACTGCCTGTTGACATCTAGTGGAAGGCGTATGAAGTGCATGCATATCGATAAATATAAGGCAATTGAATAGGCAGGCCCTGAAACAGAGCCTCGTTTTCAGATTTTTCACTTCCTTCATGGAAGTTTGCTACAAAATGAGTTCTGTTTTACTCACAGATATAATTCAAACAGTTTTAGAAACTTGAGAGTGTTTTCTATCCAATAGTAATAATAATATGCATATTGTATGATCTAGAATAGAGTACGAGGCCGTCTAAATTGGGCACGATTTTTTCCAAAGTGAAAATAGCGCCCCCCTATTGACAAGAAGTTTTTTAAGGAAAATCCATGTTTGAGTGTGAAGATCATACTAGGGCAGTCCAGGGGCTGCTGCTCTGTTTCAAAACCCTCACCTCCACACTCACAATTTAATTCCATCCTCAGACAGACTGATGCCAGCTCCGCACGGCTTCAGTCTCAAGTCCCCCTGGCCTAAAATAAGCTTGGACCCTTCTCCACCCAGCATAGGGACCACGTGCTCCCTGCTCTTCAGGTGACCACAGTCTACCATACAGAGAGAAGTCATGACCTGGGAGACATCTAAAGCTGCCAAAATACACAAAGCCTGTTACCTGGCCATGGTGAAAGATCAATTTCACATCCTGACATTTGGGTTTTATAGTCTCTCATTCGCCCAGTTGAAAGATAAGCAATGATGGTTTGTCAGGCCATGGTGAAAGTTGACAAATTGTGCCAAAACCTGTCAGAAAAGAGCAACCCATGCGTGAGAGAACCCAAATCAGACCTGGCCATAAGTCATTAATATATCTTTGGTGTGTACTGCAGTCATTCAAATCTACCGGCACTTAAAATACATCTGGAATAACTATGGTCTCAGTGACCTTTTAGAAAACCATTTTCAATCAAAACCAAATGGCCACCCGTCTCAGTGAGTGTTCACATGGAATACTAAAGTAACTTTACCTTGAGGCTGTCTACCTCTCTCACCGCTCTCTCAGCAGTGCTCTGCAATAATGTCCCATGATTAAACTGATAAGGCCACTGGTCTCTTTGTTGGGATAGATTGTGTCACAATTGGCACCTTATTTCCTATGTAGTGCACTGTATAGAGGCCTATGGGCCCTGGTGGAAAGTAGTGCAGTATTTAGGGAATAGGGTGCCATTTGGGACACAGCCACAGATACATATTTACAGAAGGAGGATATGCTTGGACTGGGATCCATATCACTTGTCATGAGCATGCCCTGAATTTCTATGAGAGGCTCCTTCCTATAAGCCCCTTACTCACCCTCAATTCCCCGTCCATCTCCCTCAAGTTGCCATCACCCACTCTCTATTCCCATCCCTATATACCCTCTTTGTCACAACCATATATTTTTCCATAAGCACATCACCACTCTAGTCCTGTCAGATCAATGAGTGATTACAACAAATACACACACAAAACTACAAACTGTAACAAGCTTTCTGATAATCTGATAAACCAGGTCTGGGTAGAGGAGGGATAGAGAGATTTAATGCAGAGGTTCAATGATGACTGCCTCCTTATAAGATGCCCATGGGTCAATTTAACAAGGATCTGCATGGATCAATAGTTTGTCTGGATCAACAGTCCTGTGGTTTGTCCTGACAGCCTGATTAAATTCAAAAGGAAATTGGGTTGATGAACAAATATGAACGCATCAATATTACATGAGATAAAATCTAGCAATTTTTTTTTTTGTTGTTTACAAAATAATCATTCTATCTGTATTCTGAAATGTAGCTGTTTCAGTTCATAAAATGAAAGTATATACTGAGAGACAGCGATTCAGAAAACGAAACATTTTGCATGATGCAAATTTTCTAGAATTTTTCATCCAAATAATTAATCATTCCACTCTTAAAATCATGATCCAATGATGCACAACAATATACAAAATATATTGTGATGCTTCTGAAAGAATCCTAGCACATAGAAACAAGTGGGAAAGAGTGAGGAAGTGTGAGAAGAGTCCCTTATTTGTATGAAGATAGAGCGGGGCACTTCAGTGGCATTGTGAGGGCTGAATGTTGCTGCAGGGTGCTTGTGGTCCCCTAGTGAACTGAGGCAGATGTCACAAGAGACACCTGCTCTGCTTGGGCTATAGTCTCCTCCTCTACTCTTCTGCTTGCTTTGGTGCCGGGGGTGGTCGCCTGCCCTGGCACAAAATAGACCTGTCTCTCATCCCTCCCTGTGGCATGCTATGGTCTTAAACACCAGCTAGCTCAGATTTATTGTCAGGAAAATAATTAAATCACACTCAAGCATTTTCATCATTATCTAGAAAGAAAAACAAGTGTTATACAGTACCTATTGTATAGATCATAGCATTGACATGGCACGTTAAAAGGGGCCTTTTTTGGTGAATCAATTTATGTGTAAAAAATTATAATACTGCGTTGATGAAGAACCAAATTAGTGAGAGGCATGGACATAAACTAAAGAGCTTACTGTAAATGACCCAGGGAGCACGTCCACGGCTGGGCTGGGTGGGGGTGCATTCTCAAAGCCTTAACGGCAAGCCATCTGTTTGGTTGTTTCATGGTGGGCTCACTTCAATACCCACAGGAATGACTGACAGTCGGCTAATTCAATTTCTTCTGTTCCTACTGTGTGGCACAGGGCAGATTACCTGGATCACATGGCCGATCATCATGGTCACGTCTAGATGGGATATACATTTTGTCAAAGTTTATTTTAGATTTTAGCTAACCCTAACCCTTTTCCTAATCTTAACCTGATTCTCCTAACGGCTATGTTAATTATCCTATCTGCTGTGTAAATTCTCCTAAATCTGCTATGAACAGAACATTTTGACAAAAGCTGTATCCTTTCTAGACAAAACCCATAATCATCATCATCATCATCATCATCATCATCATCATCATCATCATCATCATCATCATCATCATCATCATCATCCTTGAGAGCAGCATCACACCTACCTAAGGAAGGGCATGGTGAGTTGTAAGTATGACAGGACCTTTATACAACGAGTTACCAACATATTCAAATAATGATTGATTTATTTTTATCACTTTATTTTGATGAATTTATTCATACTATTTCATCACAAGATATAGTCCTGACACAAATCTAGGGTTGCTATCCAAGCCGGTTGATCATTCATTCTATCGGTTCGGTTGTCAGAGACACGACCCAGACGTTCAGTCTTTTTGTTCTGTGTCTATGTTCGCGACCCAGTTGTTCGTTCTAATTGTTCCATTGCCATACTGGCTGGCAACGTTCTTATCCATTGCTTGCTAGCTAGCCAAGTACAGCTAACAGTCACGTCAAAAAGTGCAGCCAGAATAACAACAAAGTAGTTGCATTTGGGTTTGTTAAAGCTGTTTTCTAGTGACGTTTATTTGGATACATCCATAACAATGAGCTAATGTCCCACGATTTCCCCTGGCATAAAAAATGTGGACACTTGTCAGGACACTGTTGTTCAGAGGAGCTAGCCAACAACACAACTAACACAATCACTTCAAACTGAAGCTGGAAAGAGTGCAAACTAGCTGCACTTTGTTTCGTTTTACCTGTTTGTGTAGAGAGTTTATTGTATATATTCATAAAAATTATGCTGATTCATGATTTCGACTTGCTGAGAAACGCTGCCTACCGGCTCCCAACATGTTCATTACTATGGGACAGCTGGAGATTGAATTTGAATATTGAAACAATGTTGTAGGTGTCAGAGAGACAGAAAGCAAGGTTTATACAAATCTCTGCTGTTGAAAACTAAATGTTAGTCTAAAAGAAAAGTGAGATAATGTCTAGATGCTTTTTATAGAGGAGATCAAGTTTATAAATTGCCTGGCCAGGCTGATGAGACAGTGGATTGCAGTCAGATGGAACAGAGTAATAGGTATATTAACGTCATAGATTTAGCCGGTGGTAACTTGTGGAATAGACACCGGCCGGAATGCGCTTTAAACCAATCAGCATTCAGGATTAGACCTACCTGTTGTACAATACTCTGTACAGTATCTTCAGCTGAACGAATGACAGATATCCGGGTTGATATTCACTACTGTGTACAGTATCCAGCTGAATGAATTACAGATGTCCAGGTTGGTATTTAGTACTGTGAGTACAGTATCCAACTATGCAGTATGTTCATAATAGATTACCAAATGTGTTGGTTCTCCAATTTACAATAGGTTTACAACCAAATGTGCTGTCCTCAGTTACACTGTAGTATACCAATTGATCCAGTTATCCAACAGGAAATATTCATCTGAAACTGAACTAGTTTATTGAGATGTACTGTAAGTAAAATGTCCTCTAATCAAAAACATATGTTCCCTTTACCTTTTTCCTGCCCATTTTAATGACTCACTTTGTAAATCATACCCTTTACCAGGCTGTTGGGGTTCTCTGAAGTGCAGTAGCTATATTTGACAAATGACTCAACTCTTTCCTTCAGACTGTAGCCTTTGAAATCCAAAGCTGAGTGTATAACTCAATGGCTGTATTAGTAGAGGATAGCATCTATCATGTTCAACATCATAGTTCTATAACACACCTGTGGTAGAGTACTAGTCCATAAAGCAAGGTTAGGCTTCAGCTGTCCAGTCACTGGGTAAATCTCTCCCATAGAGCCATCCACAGTGCAGGAGGAGTTATGCAGGAGATGAATGTCCATAATATGATCCAGATCCAGTGACTTGCAAATCATTTGAATGATTTAAGCAAAATGAAACACTTGCAGTATTTGTCTTTAGTAGATTAGTTGGTGACCTGAAACCATCAGTAGTAGAAAAACTCTACCTCCAAAACATTCCTGTACTCAAATCATGAATGTTTCATATATTTGAAGCAGACACAAGCTGTCCATGACCACCATACATCTGCATATGCAGATCTAGATTACAGTAGTACTGTCTACTTGCGTCTAGATTACAGTAGTACTGTCTACTTGCGTCTAGATTACAGTAGTACTGTCTAGATCTGGACATCAGGGAGGGAAATGTACACTGAGTAAACCAAACATGGAACACCATCCAATTGTTGAGTTACACCCATCAATAAGAGATCATAGTTTTCACCTGGATACACCTGGTCAATCTATGTCATGGAAAGCGCAGGTGTTTTTAATGTTTTGTACACTGAACTATGATGTTGAACATGATAGATGCTATCCTCTTACTAATACAGCCAGTGAGTTATACACCCAGATTTGGACATTTCGTTATCTGTACAGGAGTTGTCAATAGCACTGAATGCTAGTTATCTTAGGTCCAGTATACTGGATGTCATGTAGTTCAATCTCACTATCTACCAGACCCGATGGTCATTTGTTTAAAAATATAACCCAGCTTTTAGACTACCTCATGTTTTTTTGTGGGTGGGGGGTATAAGCATGAGAAAGTGCCCTGTAAGTGTAATATCATTTATGTGTCAGTTAAATAATAATTTAAAGATGAGACCTCTCTTTTAAGGTTCATCTGAGTGTGAAGACTGACCTGCTCCTCCTCCTCCTTCAGATAGTTCCACTATTCCCTATGTGGTGCACTACTTTTGACCAGGGCCCATAGGGCTAGGGTTGTTCACTATATAGGGAACAGGGTGCTATTGGGACGCGACCACTGCTCATCTCCTCTAAACTCTTGTTAGGGTTAGCCCCCTTTTTTTCAATTTTCGCCTAAAATGACATACCCAAATCTAACTGCCTGTAGCTCAGGCCCTGAAGCAAGGATATGCATATTCTTGGTACCATTTGAAAGGAAACACTTTGAAGTTTGTGGAAAGGTGAATTGAATGTAGGACAATATAACACAATAGATCTGGTAGAAGAAAATACAAAGAAAAAAACAAGCTTTTTTCTACCACCATCTTTGAAATGCAATAGAAAGGTCCCAGTTTTAGCCATCACTCTGGTTGTAATTCTGGTGGTGTCCACAAGATGGCAGCAGTGTATGTGCAAAGTTTCAGAATGATAACTTGAAGTATGAGTGAACTACATGACATTAGTGTGAAGTCACCCAGGTACATTTGGGCAAATCATGAAGGAGACATTTGAATTCATATACATATCGCTGCAGGAATATCGTCAAATCTGTATACTTGGACTTTGATTTAGCTTTTCCAGTTTTAGTAGCCATATTATAAGTTCAAAATGTTCAAAACAACCAGTTTTCATAACTTCATAATTCTGAATATTCTTGTAATTTTTGACCAAAATGAAAAGGCATACTGTCGCACAAGGTTAGTAGCTACATTTTACGACAGATACAGGGTTTCCAGATACTCCCGTAAAGCCCAGCTCATTGGCTATCTAGCTAGCTTTGTTTGACCCTGATTGGTACTTATTCGACAAAATTAGAGTTGTTCAAGTGAAGACCGCCCGGGTCATCGGCATGCCATGAAGGCATCGCTCTCTGACCAAATATGGTGTTCTATAGGATATACTACACCCCTAATGATATAGTGAAGTCTGGTTACGTTCTAGGATCTCTGAGGAATAGATACGAACGTGATTTGACTGGTTGGAACAGCGTTTACAAAATTGATCGTGCATGCTATTTGAACCTTTTTAGGATATGAAAAAGGATTTTGTCTGACAAAACGACACTTCATGTTATCTCTGGGACCCTTTGGATAGTAAATCAGAGCAAAATTTCAGAATGTAAGTACACATTTCACCTTCAGAGGTGAATTTATCAAACCTATTGCGGTGAAAAAAGTGCTTTGTTGTTAGGAGCTTTCCTCAAATAATAGCATGGCATTTTTTTGCAGTAATAGCTACTGTAAATCGGACAGTGCAGTCATATTAACAAGAATTTAAGCTTTCAGCCGATTTAAGACATTTATATGTACCGACATTTGTTGTTTCTCTAAAATCTGCGATCTTGACACAAGTTACTGCATGATTTACAACTGTCCCGTTGACGGGGCACCTATCCCTAAATAGAGAACAGGGTGCTATTTGGGATGCAGGCATTTATCATCTCTTCGTAGCTAACCCAAATTACACTCCTGACAAAACACACTGTAGACTAGAGTAGCACTAAGATATGGAATACACTGCCTTCTTGGTCAACGTCCATGCCCCTTACAGGTCATTAAATTCTAGCAAAATAACATTTAAGCAGAAAACGTATTTGCAGAATCATTCAACCCACTCAGAGAAGAAAGAAGTTAAATGATTCAACTAGTAGGTAAAGAACATGGATAGATTCATGGTATGTACTGCTCAAATTCCACCTTTAAGACACCAGTAGGATAGATGTCCTTTGTGTCCAAAATGGCACGCTATTCCCTATGTAGTGCACTACTTTTGACTATACGGTAGCACATGCCCCCTCACTAGCTGTATTGCAAAGTCACAAAAACCAACCTGTAATCTGTCAGACTATGATTTCAGACTATGAAGTCAATCTAAAAAATATAAAAAATACATAATCCTACAAATGGTTTGTTTACATGCTGAGAAACTGTTTTTTTGTCCAATATTCGAAGCACCTTCCTCTCTTCATGAATTAACAGCAATTACATGTTAATTTTTGCTCATAAATACATATTTGTTTTCAAATTGCCGGAATCTGTCCAACAATCCCATCTGTTCATCTTATGCATATCATCAGCATTTCTCTTCAAAAGAGGCCCCCGCATTGTAATAAAGAGTTATCGGTGAGCCCCAGGGAGAGGTTGTTATCTGAAGAGATCCAGCTTGTATTACCGCCAGGGATTCCCTTTTTCCCACCGGCTCAGAGCAGAGCCAAAATCTATCTGTCTTTGTTCAAATGTGTCCATCCAAAATTCATAAAGCATCCCTCCAATGGGAAGCTTTTATATTCATCAGCAGATTAAATATTTGGTTGCTAGGGGAACACACAGCCACTGCATGTTCTTGAGGTTGGAAGGTTGCAGGATATGCATTGAAAGCATTCCAGTGACTCGGAATGAAAGCAGGATAATATTCATATAGTATTGGATGTAATAGGACTATCAAAGTGTTAATAGCAATACTGTGGTAATAACTGCACGTGGAATGCGTGCGACTGAGACTAACTGCATTTCAGATGTGGCAGAATTGCCTTGAACGGAAAGCCTTGACACATATTGTTCATTGTTGGACGAGGTAACAACCTGGAATAGAGAAATCAGCAGTGAGAGACGCTCTCAGAGAATCTCCAACTCATTCAAATCAATAAGGACCATTAGATTGGGACAAATGTGTTTATCTGTATCCAATATTACAAAAACATTTATTAAATGTGTCTGAAGAATTGAAGTTGAAATGAAAATATTGGCATTTGTGGCCCGTGATAGACACTGCAACACTGCCTTATTGCCAACAGGAGTTTCATTTTAAATTCCAGATACCCCTTTGCTGTTCTAGAATGAAATGAAAGGAGGGTGATTCAATATCGTTTCACAGAGAGACATTGATATGCCTTCCTTTAGTCTGAGTGTTGCAGAGGGCAGTCAGGTCTACGACAAGACAGATTGGAATTCATATTTAGTGTGAATGGTGAGCGCACAATTCCACTTCTTCTAGATCTCAATACCAGTTTTACAACCGCTGTCCAGCGATGGGGGTTTTCTATTATTTATGGCTGCCCTCAATCTTTCCAATTACAACTAAAGCTCACAGACCCTAACACACAACTTAATGATTCAGTCCTCCAATAGACCATGTTTATTGGCTCTTTATGAATGTATAGTCTCTGTCAGTCATTTACTTTTTAATATTACCCCAGTGAGGTAATATTTCACTTAGTCTTGTGTTTATTATTCCATCTACAATGTACAGGGGGGTATGTTATTTTGTGTTTTATGTCTACCCCTTGAAGTAGATTTATGAACCCCAGAACATGCTGTAAATCAGTATGGATGGTGTACTATGCAGTAAAAACAACATCTTGAACTCCTTTCGCCGAAGGAGACAGAAACAAACACATTTTGTTTCAGTAAAGTAAGTAAAGTAACTACGGTAAAAAGATATAGAACCCCTACTCATTCAAGGGTTTTTCTTTATTTTTACTGTTTTCTACGTTGTAGAATAATAGTGAAGACATCAATTATGAAATAACACATAACACATATGGAATCATGTAGTAACCAAAAAAGGGTCAAACAAATCAAAATATATTTTATATTTGAGATTCTTCCCTTTGCCTTGATAACGCCTTTAGACTAATGAGCGAAGTCAGCTTGCAGGCGCCCGCCACAATGAGTCGCTAGAATGCGATGAGCAACGGAAAGCTTCGCTGGCCAAACTTTCCCCTAACCTGGACGGTGCTGGGCCAAATGTGTGCTGCCCTTGGGGCTCGCGGTCACGTCCGGCTGTGACACAGCCTGGGATCAAACCCTAGGCTGTATTGACGCCTCAGTACTGTGAACCGGTGCCTTGGCTTAGACCGCTGCGTCACTCGAGAGGCCCTCTATATTATGGATTCTAATGGGAAAGACTATCAAAATGTTGAGTTTCTCATTCCAAAATCATGGCCATTAACATGGTGTTGGTCTCCCCCTTTGCTGGTGTAACAGCCTCCACTCTTCTGGGAAGGCTTTCCACTAGATGTTGGAAAATTGCAGTGGGGACGTGCTTCCATTCAACCACATGTAGCCCTGGCTTGCAGTCGGCGTTCCAATTCATCCCAAAGGTGGTTGATGGGGTTGAGGTCAGGGCTCTGTGCAGGCCAGTCATGTTCTTCCACACCAATCTCGACAAACCATTTCTGTATGGACCTAGCACTGTCATGCTAAAACAGGAAAGGGCCTTCCCCAAACTATTTCCACAAAGTTAGAAGCACAGAATCGTCGTTGTATGCTGTTGCGTTAACAGTAAAGATATAGTCTATCAAATTAAAACTCTGGAGCCTTGAAATGACCTGTCTTGAAACGATTACAGATTTTAACTCAAGCATAGATGCCTTGGCTCTGAACAGAGCCCTTTCAGGCAGTCTGATTGTAGAACATACGTGTCAATAGTGTAGACTCCTGGGCTTTTGCAGCTTTTATGTGTTACCGCTCAGTATGATAGCTAAACTACCATGCCACTGCCACCCATCTCCTGCTTTGGTGAGAGACTTTAAGACTAAGGGGTGATTTTGATAAACTAATCATGTTAAGATTAGGTTGGGCCTTGGCAGCAGCTAATGGGGATCCATAATAAATACAAATACAAATACAATGGAAACCATTCAGCAGGGAAATAAACATAAGTCCATTGAATGAGAGTTCATTGAAGCCATCTTAATAGTTTGAATTAATTAACATCATTGTATTTATTTAGCAATTATTTTGACATGGAGTCATGCTGAGACCAAGGTCTCTTCCAAAGATGAGCCCTGTATAATAACAATACTGAGGTATGACAGCGAAAAAAGACCAGAATAGATGTCAAAGAGATTATTGTACTATGTTGATTGGATACAGAATTGAGTTGTGTATCCTAATAATTAGGGAGAATAATAAAGTCAATGGAAGCTACAGCAAATTAACTTTGAAATGGATCTCTGAAAGCAAACCATTAAAACAATGCTTTAGATGAAGGCAGACAATTCTGTGCAACAAACGTGTCAGTGTCTAGATCACCTGTCATCAATGGGGCCTGTATATGGCCCAAATAGCATCATGCATGTGTACTCTCTCGCTCAACAACAACAGGGTACACCTCCTTCTGAGGTCACTTTTAAACCAGATTTTCATGGTTCTCTGACCTGGGTCCAACTGCTCAACACATAAACAGCCATATGGCACAAA
Organism: Salvelinus fontinalis; assembly: GCF_029448725.1. Classification (NCBI taxonomy): domain Eukaryota; kingdom Metazoa; phylum Chordata; class Actinopteri; order Salmoniformes; family Salmonidae; genus Salvelinus; species Salvelinus fontinalis. Next base: position 30,689,868 of record NC_074692.1, on the reverse strand, counting down.
GTGCCAAGCCCTGTGATACATAAGAAAAAACATAGTGTGTTGTTTCAAATTTCCTAACCGAAGCCAATCTCTTCTGAGACAATATTACTTGCCAAATGGTCTATTTCTCTTGTTCTCTCTCTTTCTCTCTCTCTCTTTCTCTCTCCATCTCTCTCCCTCCCTCTCTCTGTCTCGGTTCCCATCATTTTCCTCCTCTGTTGGTTCCTCAGATGGTTTTCTCATTAACTGCCCACCTGCCAGAGTGGGAAAACTAAGAAGTCTTTACGGTTCAAACTCCAAGGAAAGGCCCTGGAGGAAGTGAAGTGCAGTAGCGGCTCAGGGGCTCAGGGGCTCAGGGGATCCTCACATTTCCTCTCAAGGACCCGGTTTGAACATAACTCTGGACCAGGAGCCTGAATAAAGACTGCAGCAGTGGCTCTCAGAGGAAAATCCCACATGCTCCCAATAGCCAGGGTTGTATCCCAAATGGCACCCTATTCCATGTATAGTGCACTAGTTTTGACCAGAGCTCTGTGCTGTATAGCAAAATAGGGTGCCATTCGGAACACAGGCTACCTAGCCTACGTTCAGGCTGTGCTCATTCAGGCTACACTATGCAGTAAAATGTTGCTGATCCACTTTAGTTTTTAAAAATAAAATCCGACTATCATTCATCCAGTTAAGCTCTCTCTCTCTCTCTCTCTCTCTCTCTCTCTCTCTCTCTCTCTCGGCAGTTGTCTGAAGAAAATGTAAAAATGGGTTTCCTTCCATACAGTGTACATTCAAAGCCCAGTAATCCTGAGCCCCCCGTCTCCCAGGAGACAGATTTAAAGGGCTTGTGTCTCACCTGCCCTCTTATTCATCTACCATATGTCCGTGTAACCAATTTGGACTGTTTTCAGACTTACTCAAATCATGTTCAAGAGGTATGAGGAGGAAGGAAGACACTTGTCTGTTTGGAGCTCTGTGGTGATGATACGCTGTGTATAAATATCAATAAACGACAGGATCTGTGTAAAACATCTGTCTTGGGGATAACAAACTAGATCTGTGGAAACTGCTCTCCTGGTGTTCACCGATCTATATCTCCCTAGCTAGCTATAAAAGGACTGTGTTCGGACGTCTGATTACACATCTTCTTTTCCTGAACTGAGTATCAAAATCAAGATCACCCAGGTTCTCTGGCATCTTGTCTTTTTATTAAATACCAATCTGTTCAGAATCAATCCTCCGTGATAATCCATCCTCCGTGATAATCAGTCCTCTGTGATAATCAGTCCTCCGTGATAATCAAGCCTCTGTGATAATCAGTCCTCTGTGATAATCAGTCCTCCGTGATAATCAAGCCTCTATGATAGAGGAACTAATGATGTGAGTGCACTAATCTATCTGACAGATTACTGACAGAAAAGGGAATATTACTTTTACACTAAAATTGTCACTGCAGCTAACAAAGAGATTCAGCAAAACAACCTTGAAATGCTATCCTTGCATCTGGGCGAGAGAGATGCTTGCAAAGCCATACAGTACTGTAGGATCATAAACGCTAGCTTATGTAGATACTGTAAGTGTCTGGTTACTGGGTTGTTTAGAAAGACAATTTCATTGCTCTTAAGGATATTTTTAGAATTGCATCCATCCATCTCTGTAATCATTCCGTCTGTCCCTATGAGTGAAGACTAGCCACAGTGTACTGCTGTGCTGTGCACAATAAGTCATGATAGCTGAGTTCAATGGACAGCCTGTTCTTCAAGCTGCATTCTAGACACATATGGGCATAGCATAGGAGATCCCATGGGAGAAAAGCAATTCTAGTTTCCACTCTCAGGGAGCATGGTAAACTTCATGCTAATCTCTCTCTCTCCATAGAGCCTATCTCCTTCAAGCTACAGCTATGGCCACCTTGGGAGGGCTGACTGCAGGACCTGAAAGAAAATCCACATATTGCTCCCCCACCTAGAATGTATTTATGTGTGCTGGAGAAATCACCCTGCCAATGACAGTGTTCTTACCCCCATCTAGGGGTTTTCTGTAATTTTGCTTTGGTTTTCAGTGCTTTTTATATGGGTTATTCCTTTCAACAATCAATTCACATTTAGGATAGGTACGTGCTGCTCTCAAAATGTATTTTTGTCAAGGATTCTTGAAAGTCTTTTAATCTGGTAGATTTGAGAATTTCAAACCCTCAGCGCTGGACTAAGCCTTCGTTTAGCATTCAAATATACTGTTGAAGGGATGAATTAACTTAACCCGATTACTGAATTGTCCTACATCTGTGAATAAAGGTTTCCTGAAATAAGAGAATGTTTCAAATACTTGTTGATGTTCAATCTCAATGCATGCCAAATTTACATTTTGTTTCATGTTGTTTCCAAGACAACCTTTTGGGACAGGGTCAATGACAATGTGTGTTAAAATGGTTTAGCATTGAATCCTCATGATGATCAATCAGAACAGGATATGCGGAGTATGCTTTGCTACTTAGTCCTGCCAGCTTCTAACACACACTTACGACCAGGGTCATGAGATACACAAACCAGATGCTGTGCAACATGGATACAGGTGGGAATCAATTGGCAAAGTCTCTCCATGTTCAATTAGTTGGGCCAGTGCAACATGAACAGAGACACCTTCTCATCTCTCATTAGACCACGAACAAGGAGCTGCTCATTAAGCTGCAATGTTTATCTACTGAGAGAGAGAGAGGGCGATGTCGATATTCTCCCAACCGTTCTCTCAGACGGCTCAAATTGAGAAGGACACAGTAAACTTCATAGAACCACTACTGAATGAGACTGAGACCCACTGTTACCATGACAACAACTGTCTGTACGGCCCCTGTGGCTGTTTTCATTTCTTGAGGAATAGAAAGTTCTGTCTGAATTTAACTGAATGAAATCATGAAAATTGAGCTAATTGTGATATATGATCACAAAAGGCTGTAATTTCCTTCTGGGCTCAGACTCCGAGAAACCGTTTCAGCCAGGGCCAAGATAAGCGGCAACGATTGTTCAATAGCATGTGAAGAGATCCCCTTTAACATAGTGAAATGAAGAGTAATTGGGCGAGGTATGCAGGGAGCCATTGTCTCTGAGCGCTCTCAGCTGAGTCCCTGGAGAATTTTCATTAGAGGCGTGACTCTGACTCTGTGTCCTAAATGGCACCCTAGTCCTTTTATAGTGCACAACTTTTGGTCAAATATATAGGGATTAGGGTGCTACTTGGGCTGCAGCGTGCAGAGAGCAGCGGTGGCAGAAGCAGCAGGGCGACAGTGCCAGATTGTGGCGTTTCTTTTAATAATCATTTATTGAACTGGTCCCAGGGAATTGCCTAATTTAATTGTGGTTCCCAGTGAGGCGCTAGCTGTGTCTCCATCCATTGCTGGCCACTCCTGCCGCCTACTCCTTTCCTTCACTCACTACTGCATTCAACAGCCCACAAAAGCCCTGCTTAAAATGACATGAATGTAGGGGCTGTAATGGACGGGTGTGTGGGTGTTGCAGAGGGCCATGGACTCATAAAGCCAGCGTGAGGAGAGTAGCATCAAATCAAATACAATTTTATTTGTGACATGCTTCATAGACAACAGGTGTAGACTAACAATTACATTCTTACTGTTCCAACAATGCAGAGTTAAAGATAAAAAATGTAATAAAAAATAGAAGTAGTAGTGAGTAAAAATACTATATCTATATACAGGAAGTACCAGTACCGAGTTGATGTACAGAGCTACAAGGTAATAACATGTCTATATACAGGGAGTACCGAGTCGATGTACAGGACTACGAGATAATAACATGGCTATATACAGGGAGTACCAGAGTCGATGTACAGGGCTACGAGGTAATTGAGGTAGCTATGTACTGTACATATAGGAAGGGGTAAAGTGACTAGCAGCAGCATATTTGGTGTTTGTGTGTGTGTTGGGGTGTCAGTGTAAGTATGTGTGAGTGTGTGGGTGGAGTGCAGTGTGTGTGCATGAGAGTTACTGCAAAAAAGGGTCAATCCGGGTAGTCTGGGTAGCCATTCAATTAGCTATTTAGCATCAAAAGCAACACTCCTGCCCTCATGCCTGGCTTCATCAGCATAGGGACCAGCTTGGGTGTCAGGGAGGTGTTGAGAGTGTTGAGTCCAATGGGGCAAGAGAGGCGTGACCTGGTTTCAGTGGAAGAAAAGGGAGTTGCACTGATTTCAATAAGTACTTCTCAGTGAGTGGTCATAATATCAGCCAGCAGTGAAGTTCATGTCTGCATCCTTAATGACTACCTATTACCCATGTAGGGCATTGCACTGAATCCCATAGAGCTCTTGTCAAAAGTAGTGCACTACATAGAAAATAGGGTAAAAAATAGGGCTATTTGGGACATAACCTATCACTGACAATGTGGAGTAGCCTGGAGAACTGTCGTGACTTAAATGTGAGCTTATCAGAAATGCCAGATGTGTAAGGTCAAGGAGTGTCTTTGTTAAAATAGCTACATCGTAATTTTTCAATCACATAAAATATTTTTGTTTCGATGCGTAATCTTTTTTTTCACAAAAGTGAAAATGAAAAATACATTGGTCAGCTTCTAGATACTACAATCCCTATCTTTCATTTCAGCTAGCTAGCCTTTTCACATTCAACTGTTACTAATCCGCTGTCAGCGTAATGGATGACGAACCTCTGAAGCATGTTGAAAATTAATATTCTCAGCGTCAACAGTATCTTAAGCACTTTAATTCCCGATTCTCAACATTGAAGACATAAATCATCTCATGATGCCTGCGTCTCAAATGGCAGCCTGCTTCTACATTGTTCACTACTTCTGACCAGAGCCCTATTGGAATAGGATACCATTTGGGATGCATCCAAGTTCCACACTCAGATTTGAGGGAGGCCAGGGGTGTGGGGGGGGGGGGTTGCAGGGGTTTTCAAGGAGGCGGTTGGGGGTGATTAATGATGATTATACTCTGATAAGGTGTGCATCAAATTGATCAAAGAGAATGTATGTTGGATGGTAAGGCTTATTAGAAATGGAGGCCAGCTAATCATTATCCTGTGATCGTTAAAATCCCATTATCTATGGGTATGTGACTCAATCAGAAGGATCAGATTATTGCTGTGATGTGTGATGACATGGACCACAGTCTGCGTCTCAAATGGCACCCTTTTCCCTATACTGTGTAGTACTTTGACCAGGACCCATCTCTGGTCAAAAGCAGTGCACTATACAGGGAATATTTGGGCCACCTCAACAGTATGACAATATATTAGTTCTATAGATCTTGCTGCCCTCTGCTGCATTAGCTATTGTACTGAGAAGTCCCCATCAAAAATTGCTATTGAATGGTGCTCTGCTATGGCATTGACATGTCCCCATCAAAAACTGCTATTGAATGGTGCTTTGCTATGGCATTAACAACTGCTGTTGAATGGTTCTCTGCTATGGCATTGACATGTCCCCATCAAAAACTGCTATTGAAGGGTGCTCTGCTATGGCATTAACAACTGCTGTTGAATGGTTTTCTGCTATGGCATTGACAAGCCCCTGCTATTCAAAGTGCTCTTCTATTACACTTCCATTAGAGTCACACTACTATAGAATAATACAGTGACAAGCTAACAACATACAGTGCCTTCGGAAATTATTCAGAAGCACTCAGAACTTTTACTCAGTACTTTGTTGAAGCACCTTTTGTAACGTCCGTCGTTACGAGAAAGAGAGGAGGACCAAGATGCAGCGTGGTGAGTATTCATATTCCTTTTAATAAAAACCGAATACTTGAACAAAACAACAAAATAACGATAAACGAGAATAACACGAAACAGTCCTGTCTGGTGAAATACACGACACAGGAAACAGGAACAATCACCCACAACGACAAAACAGGCTACCTAAATATGGCTCCTAATCAGAGACAACGACTGACACCTGCCTCTGATTGAGAACCATATCAGGTCAAACACATAGAAACAGACAAACTAGACATACAACATAGAATGCCCACTCACATCACACCCTGACCAAACAAAACATAGAAACATACAAAGCAAACTATGGTCAGGGCGTGACACCTTTGGCAGCAATAACAGCCTCGAGTCTTCTTGGGTATGATGCTACAAGCTTGGCACACCTGTATTTGGGGAGTTTCTCCCAATATTCTCTGCAGATCCTCTGAATATCTGTCAGGTTGGATGGGGAGCGTCGCTGCACAGCTATTTTCAGGTCTATCAAGAGATGTTCGATCGGGTTCCAGTCCGGGTTCTGGCTGGGCCACTCAAGGACACTCAGAGACTGGTCCCGAAGCCACTCCTGCGTTGTCTTGGCTGTGTGCTTAGGGTTGTTGTCCTGTTGGAAGGTGAACCTTCACCCCAGTCTGAAGTCCTAAAGCAATCTGGAGCAGGTTTTCATCAAGGATTTCTCTGCACTTTGCTCCGTTCATCTTTCCCTCGATCCTGACCAGTCTCCCAGTCCCTGCCACTGAAAAACATCCCCACAGCATGATGCTGCCACCACCATGCATCACTGTGGGGATGGAGCTAGGTTTCCTCCAGATGTGACGCTTGGCATTCAGGCATTTCATCAGACCAGAGAATCTTGTTTCTCCTGGTCAGAGTCCTTTACGTTTCTTTTGGCAAACTCCAAGCAGGCTGTCATGCACCTTTTACTGAGGAGTGGCTTCCGTCTGGCCACTCCACCATAAAGGCCTGATTGGTGGAGTGCTGCAGAGATGGTTGTCCTTCTGGAATGCTCTCCCATCTCCACAGAGGAACTGTGGAGCTCTGTCAGAGTGGCCATTGGGTTCTTGATCACCTCCCTGACCAAGGCCGTTCTCCCCCGATTGCTCAGTTTGCCCAGAAAAACACATGTCAAAAATGTTCTAAATTGATTTACATTTTAATGAGGGAAATAAGTATTTGACCCCTCTGCAAAACATGACTTAGTACTTGGTGGCAAAACCCTTGTTGGCAATCACAGAGGTCAGACGTTTCTTGTAGTTAGCCACCAGGTTTGCACACATCTCAGGAGGGATTTTGTCCCACTCCTCTTTGCAGATCTTCTCCAAGTCATTAAGGTTTCGAGGCTGATGTTTGCCAACTCGAACCTTCAGCCCCCTCCACAGATTTTCTATGGGATTAAGCTCTGGAGACTGGCTAGGCCACTCCTGGACCTTAATGTGCTTCTTCTTGAGCCACTCCTTTGTTGCCTTGGCCGTGTGTTTTGGGTCATTGTCATGCTGGAATACACATCCATGACCCATTTTCAATGCCCTGGCTGAGGGAAGGAGGTTCTCACCCAAGATTTGACGGTACATGGTCCCGTCCATCGTCCCTTTGATGCGGTGAAGTTGTCCTGTCCCCCTAGCAGAAAGACACCCCCAAAGCATAATGTTTCCACCTCCATGTTTGACTGTGGGGATGGTGTTCTTGTGGTCATAGGCAGCATTCCTCCTCCTCCTCCAAACACGGCGAGTTGAGTTGATGCCAAAGAGCTCCATTTTGGTCTCATCTGACCACAACACTTTCACCCAGTCATCCTCTGAATCATTCAGATGTTCATTGGCAAACTTCAGACGGGCATGTATATGTGCTTTCTTGAGCAAGGGGACCTTGCGGGCGCTGCATGATTTCAGTCCTTTGCGGCGTAGTGTGTTACCAAATGTTTTCTTGGTGACTATGGTCCCAGCTGCCTTGAGATCATTGACAAGCTCCTCCCGTGTAGTTCTGGGCTGATTCCTCACCGTTCTCATGATCATTGCAACTCCACGAGGTGAGATCTTGCATGGAGTCCTAGGCCGAGGGAGATTGACAGTGTCACGATCGTCTTGAGGATATTGAGTGGACCAAGGCGCAGCGTGTGAAAAATACATGCTCTTTTTATTAGAGACGAGAGAAACACGAAACGAACACTATAACAAAACAAAACAAAACAACAAACGACCGTGAAGCTACAAACGTAAGTGCAATACAAACTACAAACGTTCTACATAGACAATTACCCACAAAACCCAAATCTCAATCAGAGACAATGAAACACAGCTGCCTCTAATTGAGAACCAATCTAGGCAGCCACAGACATACAAACACCTAGACAAGACACTGACCCATTAAACGTACAAAACCCCTAGACAAACCAAAAACACATACATTCCCCATGTCACACCCTGACCTAACTAAAATAATAAAGAAAACAAAGATAACTAAGGCCAGGGCGTGACAGACAGTTATTTTGTGTTTCTTTCATTTGTGAATAATCGCACCAACTGTTGTCACCTTCTCACCAAGCTGCATGACGATGGTCTTGTAGCCCATTCCAGGCTTGTGTAGGTCTACAATCTTGTCCCTGACATCCTTGGAGAGCTCTTTGGTCTTGGCCATGGTGGAGACTTTGGAATCTGGTTGATTGATTGCTTCTGTGGACAGGTATCTTTTATACAGGTAAGAAACAGCTCGTTACCTGTATAAAAGACACCTGGGAGACAGAAATCTTTCTGATGGAGAGGGGGTCAAATACTTATTTCCCTCATTAAAATGGAAATCAATTTATAACATTTTTGGCATGCGTTTTTCTGGATTTCTTTGTTGTTATTCTGTCTCTCACTGTTCAAATAAACCTACCATTAAAATTATAGACTGATAATTTCTTTGTCAGTGGGCAAACGTACGAAATCAGCAGGTGATCAAATACTTTTTTCCCTCACTGTATGATCTTAAAGGACAATACCATTTAAAAACTATCTTTTGGTATTTGTTCCATTACTTCACTGTTAATTATTTCTGTACTTTCAAACTTCTACAGTTGAAGTTTACAGTTTCGGAAGTGTCGGAAGTTTACATATACCTTAGCCAAATACGTTTAAACTCAGTTTTCACAAATCCTGACATTTAATCCTAGTAAAAATCTTAGGTCAGTTAGGATCACCACTTTATTTTAAGAATTTTTAATGTCAGAATAATAGTAGAGAGAATGATTCATTTCAGCTTTTATTACTTTCAACACATTCCCAGTGGGTCTGTTACGACTTCCGCCGAAGTTGGTCCCTCTCCTTGTTCGGGCGGTGTTCGTCGGTGATCCATTTTTCATTTGTTTTGTCTTGTCTTCCTTCACACCTGGTTCCAATCCCATCAAATACATGTTGTGTATTTAACGCTCTGTTTCCCCTCATGTCCTTGTCGGAGATTGTTTTATTGTATGTTATGTGCAAGTCATGTGTCGGTGTGCGACGGGTTTTGTACCCACTTATATAGTTTTTTGTATATTTTGGTTTTTGGAGTTTTATGAGCTCTTATTATACCGTTTATACCAAGTTCGTTTTCCTGCGACTGACTTCCCTGCCACCGACACGCACCCATTACAAGGTCAGAAGTTTACATACACTCAATTAGTATTTGGTAGCATTGCCTTTAAATTGTTTAACTTGGGTCAAACGTTTCGGGTAGCCTTCCACAAGCTTCCCACAATAAGTTGGGTGAATTTTGGCCCATTCCTCCTGACAGAGCTGGTGTAACTGAGTCAGGTTTGTAGGCCTCCTTGCTCACACTCGCTTTTTCAGTTCTGCCCACAAATCTTCTATAGGATTGAGGTCAGGGCTTTGTGATGGCTCCAATACCAATACCTTTTTTTTTTTTTTTTTTTTTTGGGGGGGGGGGTGGATCAGCTTAATATTGCGGAAAGAATGTTGCTTCCAATGTAATTGTCTGCATCATTTCCAATCCCCCATATTTTTTGGGGTAAATATATATATCCATTCACGTATGCATACATATACACATATATACATACACATACCTACATAGACATACATACTTTTTTTAAAGAGTATACCTTTATTATTATTCCCTGCAAACCCTACCACCGATCCCCCAATTGGAGTAAACTGATAAACATTTCTGTTTTTACCTTCAATTTATACATCTTATACACATTTTACAGACACAGTCTACTTTATAATAGTTCTCTCTTGTTTGTTCTTAGTCCTTCCTCCATTTCTGTTGTCCATCCAGTTTGATTTCCACTTGTAACTGTGCTATTTCACAATAGCTCCGCACCTATACACATTTCACAGATCCCGTATGCCCTACATTGTTTATCTTGTTATTAGTCATTTGCATTACATTTACATTTACATTTAAGTCATTTAGCAGACGCTCTTATCCAGAGCGACTTACAAATTGGTGCATTCACCTTATGATATCCAGTGGAACAACCACTTTACAATAGTGCATCTAACTCTTTTAAGGGGGGGTTAGAAGGATTACTTTATCCTATCCTAGGTATTCCTTAAAGAGGTGGGGTTTCAGGTGTCTCCGGAAGGTGGTGATTGACTCCGCTGACCTGGCGTCGTGAGGGAGTTTGTTCCACCATTGGGGTGCCAGAGCAGCGAACAGTTTTGACTGGGCTGAGCGGGAACTGTACTTCCTCAGAGGTAGGGAGGCGAGCAGGCCAGAGGTGGATGAACGCAGTGCCCTTGTTTGGGTGTAGGGCCTGATCAGAGCCTGAAGGTACGGAGGTGCCGTTCCCCTCACAGCTCCGTAGGCAAGCACCATGGTCTTGTAGCGGATGCGAGCTTCAACTGGAAGCCAGTGGAGAGAGCGGAGGAGCGGGGTGATGTGAGAGAACTTGGGAAAGTTGAACACCAGACGGGCTGCGGCGTTCTGGATGAGTTGTAGGGGTTTAATGGCACAGGCAGGGAGCCCAGCCAACAGCGAGTTGCAGTAATCCAGACGGGAGATGACAAGTGCCTGGATTAGGACCTGCGCCACTTCCTGCGTGAGGCAGGGTCGTACTCTGCGAATGTTGTAGAGCATGAACCTACAGGAACGGGTCACCGCCTTGATGTTAGTTGAGAACGACAGGGTGTTGTCCAGGATCACGCCAAGGTTCTTAGCACTCTGGGAGGAGGACACAATGGAGTTGTCAATCGTGATGGCGAGATCATGGAACGGGCAGTCCTTCCCCGGGAGGAAGAGCAGCTCCGTCTTGCCGAGGTTCAGCTTGAGGTGGTGATCCGTCATCCACACTGATATGTCTGCCAGACATGCAGAGATGCGATTCACCACCTGGTTATCAGAGGGGGGAAAGGAGAAGATTAATTGTGTGTCGTCTGCATAGCAATGATAGGAGAGACCATGTGAGGATATGACAGAGCCAAGTGACTTGGTGTATAGCGAGAATAGGAGAGGGCCTAGAACAGAGCCCTGGGGGACACCAGTGGTGAGAGCACGTGGTGCGGAGACAGATTCTCGCCACGCCACCTGGTAGGAGCGACCTGTCAGGTAGGACGCAATCCAAGCGTGGGCCGCGCCGGAGATGCCCAGCTCGGAGAGGGTGGAGAGGAGGATCTGATGGTTCACAGTATCAAAGGCAGCCGATAGGTCTAGAAGGATGAGAGCAGAGGAGAGAGAGTTAGCTTTAGCAGTGCGGAGCGCCTCCGTGACACAGAGAAGAGCAGTCTCAGTTGAATGACTAGTCTTGAAACCTGACTGATTTGGATCAAGAAGGTCATTCTGAGAGAGATAGCAGGAGAGCTGGACAAGGACGGCACGTTCAAGAGTTTTGGAGAGAAAAGAAAGAAGGGATACTGGTCTGTAGTTGTTGACATCGGAGGGATCGAGTGTAGGTTTTTTCAGAAGGGGTGCAACTCTCGCTCTCTTGAAGACGGAAGGGACGTAGCCAGCGGTCAAGGATGAGTTGATGAGCGAGGTGAGGTAAGGGAGAAGGTCTCCGGAAATGGTCTGGAGAAGAGAGGAGGGGATAGGGTCAAGCGGGCAGGTTGTTGGGCGGCCGGCTGTCACAAGACGCGAGATTTCATCTGGAGAGAGAGGGGAGAAAGAGGTCAAAGCACAGGGTAGGGCAGTGTGAGCAGAACCAGCGGTGTCGTTTGACTTAGCAAACGAGGATCGGATGTCGTCGACCTTCTTTTCAAAATGGTTGACGAAGTCATCAGCAGAGAGGGAGGAGGGGGGAGGAGGGGGAGGAGGATTCAGGAGGGAGGAGAAGGTGGCAAAGAGCTTCCTAGGGTTAGAGGCAGATGCTTGGAATTTAGAGTGGTAGAAATTGGCTTTAGCAGCAGAGACAGAAGAGGAGAATGTAGAGAGGAGGGAGTGAAAGGATGCCAGGTCCGCAGGGAGGCGAGTTTTCCTCCATTTCCGCTCGGCTGCCCGGAGCCCTGTTCTGTGAGCTCGCAATGAGTCGTTGAGCCACGGAGCAGGAGGGGAGGACCGAGCCGGCCTGGAGGATAGGGGACATAGAGAGTCAAAGGATGCAGAAAGGGAGGAGAGGAGGGTTGAGGAGGCAGAATCAGGAGATAGGTTGGAGAAGGTTTGAGCAGAGGGAAGAGATGATAGGATGGAAGAGGAGAGAGTAGCGGGGGAGAGAGAGCGAAGGTTGGGACGGCGCGATACCATCCGAGTAGGGGCAGTGTGGGAAGTGTTGGATGAGAGCGAGAGGGAAAAGGATACAAGGTAGTGGTCGGAGACTTGGAGGGGAGTTGCAATGAGATTAGTGGAAGAACAGCATCTAGTAAAGATGAGGTCAAGCGTATTGCCTGCCTTGTGAGTAGGGGGGGAAGGTGAGAGGGTGAGGTCAAAAGAGGAGAGGAGTGGAAAGAAGGAGGCAGAGAGGAATGAGTCAAAGGTAGACGTGGGGAGGTTAAAGTCACCCAGAACTGTGAGAGGTGAGCCATCCTCAGGAAAGGAACTTATCAGGGCGTCAAGCTCATTGATGAACTCTCCAAGGGAACCTGGAGGGCGATAAATGATAAGGATGGTAAGCTTGAAAGGGCTGGTAACTGTGACAGCATGGAATTCAAAGGAGGCGATAGACAGATGGGTCAGGGGAGAAAGAGAGAATGTCCACATGGGAGAGATGAGGATCCCAGTGCCACCACCCCGCTGACCAGAAGCTCTCGGGGTGTGCGAGAACACGTGGGCAGACGAGGAGAGAGCAGTAGGAGTAGCAGTGTTATCAGTGGTAATCCATGTTTCCGTCAGTGCCAAGAAGTCGAGGGACTGGAGGGAAGCATAGGCTGAGATGAACTCTGCCTTGTTGGCCGCAGATCGGCAGTTCCAGAGGCTGCCTGAGACCTGGAACTCCACGTGGGTCGTGCGCGCTGGGACCACCAGGTTAGAGTAGCAGCGGCCACGCGGTGTGAAGCGTTTGTATGGTCTGTGCAGAGAGGAGAGAACAGGGATAGACAGACACATAGTTGACAGGCTACAGAAGAGGCTACGCTAATGCAAAGGAGATTGGAATGACAAGTGGACTACACGTCTCGAATGTTCAGAAAGTTAAGCTTACGTTGCAAAAAATCTTATTGACTAAAATGATATAGTACTGCTGGCTGGTGAAATAGGCTAGCTAGCAGTGGCTGCGTTGTTGACTTTGTTTGAAAGTGTAGCTGGCTAGGTAACCTCTAACTGGCTAGGTAACCTCGACAATTACTCTAGACTACACAATTATCTTGGATACAAAGACGGCTATGTAGCCAGCTAAGATCAAACAAATCAAACTGTTGTACTGTAATGAAATGAAATGTAATACTACCTGTGGAGCAAAGCGGAATGCAACTACTCGCTCCAACCCGGAAGTGCGTATCGTAGAGGGAGAGGCAATAGAAGTGTTGTTTCTTGTATTATTGTCTTTTGTGTCTTTAGAGGACTGCTTCACCTTAATGTCCCCTTTCCTCCCTTTCCCTTTTCTTCTGTCCTTATTTTGTCCCACTTTGTCCCTTCTTTGTCCCTTCTTCTCTTCTGCCAACTAGACACTCCTTGTTAGCTAGCTAGCTTCTTCCAGGAATGTCCCTAGCAACTGCCTAGCAACAGGTAAACAACTTAGCTAGCTAAGAAAACGGTATAATTTTATGAAAAAATTGTTACTTTTTCAAAAGCCTTTCTTCTTTGTTTGCTGCTTGTTTGGTCTCCTATTCAGTTTGCAGTTTTCTTTTGATTTTTTTTCGATGTACTTTACTCTAAAAAAACATTTAAATTTCAATATTTGTAGGAGCTCATCTTTTCAGCTGCTGCTGCTTAATTTGGAACTCCGGAACTTAGTCCGGAACGGACTCTTAGTCCCACCCTTCAGCTCCACTCAACCTTTCCCATCTATCTTCCAACATCATCCATTTCGGATTTATATTTGCCATATATTTTTCAACTGTGCTGTGATGCTTCAGAAAATATTTGACACTTCCTATTCTCATAGCTTCCACGGATTGTAAATTAAAAATAAACATTTTTGCTAAAATAATTATTATATTATTGATTGATTGACTATGGCTTTTCAAATCCCCCAGTATTGCTATCTGTAGCTTTAGTTCTACGCAAATGTTGCAATTCTTCAACCATTCCTGGACCTGTGACCAAAAACGAGCTACATGCGGACAATACCAAAATAAATGGTCTAATGACTCTGCCTCCTCACAGCAGAATCTACAGAGCTGAGAAGATTGTATCCCCCATATATATATAACATTCTATTAGTTGCAAAAATTTTGTACAATAATTTAAATTGAAAAATTCGAAGTTTTGAATTTTGAATCCGGCGTTGTTAATGAATATCAATTCATAAACCATGTGCCATGGAATGGGTACATCGAAAATCTCTTCCCAACTATTTTGCAATTTATATGGCACAGCTGTAAGTTTTTTGGTCCTTAAATGAAATTGGTATATGTTTTTATTTATCACACTTTTCTTTAACCATTTATGTTCTTTAATATAAGGCCGACATACAAGTTCCTTACTTTTATCCCACCTGCCTCTTCCATTTTTGTGGTAATGCTGCAATTAATTGGTTGTAATTTTGGGTAGAGCAGACATTTCCATATGTCTGTGTTAGCTGCATGTGTGACATTACTCCACCAGTCCTATTTATGATATCATTCACAAAAATTATACCTTTTTTAAACATTTCTTCGATAAATACAGTTTTTTTATCAATTACTATATTTGAATTTAACCACAAGATTTGTTGTACTATTTGTTCCGTCCTTTCAGGTGGATTAAACTGAAATTGCAAACAACTTTCTAAGGCTTGTTTAAAAAATAAAGATATTTTGGAGATTATTTCCTTTTCAAGCAACCGAAAGTGAGCAGGTGTAATCTGAATAAAGGGAAAAAGGCCCTTCTTGAACATAGGATGAGACATTCGTACCAATCTACTAGAGAACCAGTTTGGATTTAAGTATAACTTTGTATGACTGATGCCTTTAGTGAGAGGTCTAATGCTTTAATATTTAATAATTTCTGCCCTCCGAATTCATATTCGTTATATAAATAGGCCCTTTTAATTTTATCTGGCTTGCCGTTCCAAATAAAATTATATTATATATATTTTTTGTTCATATAATTTAAAAAGCAGGTCACTAGGTGTAGGCAAAACCATAAGCAAATAGGTAAACTGTGATATGATTAAAGAGTTAATCAGGGTGATTTTCCCACAAATAGACAGGTATTTTCCTTTCCATGGTAGCAAGATCTTATCTATTTTTGCTAACTTTCTATAAAAATTTATTGGAGTGAGATCATTTCTTTCTTTTGGGATTTGTATACCGAGTATGTCCACATCACCGTTAGACCATTTAATTGGTAAACTACATGGCAATGTAAAATGTGTATTTTTTAGTGATCCAATACGTAATATGGTACATTTATCATAATTTGGTTTTAATCCAGAGAGGATAGCAAATGTATCTAGATCCTCTAAGAGGCCGTGGAGAGATTCTAGTTGTGGTTTTAAAAGAAAACATGAATCATCAGCGTACAATGACACCTTAGTTTTTAGGCCCTGGATTTCTAATCCCTTAATATTAATGTTTGATCTAATTTTAACAGCTAACATTTCGATGGCAATAATAAATAGATATGCCGATAGTGGACAACCTTGTTTTACTCCTCTAGATAGTTTAAAACTTTCTGAGATGTAGCCATTATTTACTATTTTACACCTAGGGTTACTATACATAATTTTTACCCATTTTATAAGAGATTCCCCAAAATTGAAATATTCTAGGCATTTATATATAAACTCCAGTCGTACTTTATCAAAAGCCTTTTCAAAATCAGCTATGAAAACCAGGCCTGGTGTCCCCGATATTTCATAGTGTTCTATTGTTTCCAGTACTTGCCTTATATTATCTCCAATGTATCGTCCATGTAAAAAACCTGTCTGATTAGGATGAATAATATCTGACAAAACTTTTTTTATTCTATGCGCCAAGCATTTTGCTAGGATTTTTGCATCACAACACTGAAGTGTAAGAGGTCTCCAATTTCTTAAATGGACTGGATCTTTATATATACCACTTGGGTCCTGTTTCAGTAATAATGATATCACACCTTCTTGTTGCGTGTCTGATAATCTATCATTTATATAGGAGTGGTTAAAACAAGCTACTAATGGTCCTTTGAGTATATCAAAAAAAGAAAAATTATACTTCCACTGGTATGCCATCCAGTCCTGGAGTTTTCCCATCCTTAAAGGCCCCAATTGCATCAAGTAGTTCCTCCTCTGTAATTAGGCCTTCACATGAGTCTTTCTGTACAGATGTTAATTTTACATTATTATTAGGGAAAAAATCCATACAATAAGTTTCAGTTAGTGGAGATGGAGGAGCCTGAAACGAAAATATATTCTTAAAGTACTTTACTTCCTCTTTCAAAATATCATTTGGTGAATCATGCGTGACTCCATCATTTGTAACAAGTTTTAATACGTTTTTTTTGGTAGCATTTCTATATTGAAGATTGAAAAAGAATTTGATGCATTTTTCCCCATATTCCATCCAGTTCGCTTTATTTTTGTAATATATTACACTGGATCTTTCTTGAATAAGTTCCTCCATTTCTTTTTGTTTTTCCTCTAACTTATTCTGTGCCTCTATGGTACCGTTTTTATTGTTATCTAACTGTACTGTTAGTCCTTCAATTTCCTTTGTTAATATGGACTCTTTTGATCGAAATTGCTTTTGTTTTATAGATGAGTACTGAATTGCATGGCCTCTAAAGGCACACTTAAAAGTGTCCCATACAATATGGGGATCTGCTGTACCTATGTTATGTCTAAAAAAGTCAGTTATAAATTCTTCTGTCCTAGTTCTAAACAATTTATCATCTAGTAGGCTTTGATTAAATTTCCAATATCCTCGCCCATGTGGAAATTCTGTAAGAGTAAAATATATGCCAATTATGTGATGGTCCGACCGCATTCTGTCCCCTATCAAACACTTTTTAACTTTTGGTGCCAGAGAGAATGATATAAGAAAGTAGTCAAGGCGACTAGCTTGATTAAGCCTCCGACATGTATATCTCACTAGGTCAGGGTATTTAAGTCTCCATATATCCACTAATTCCAATATATCCATGACATTCCTGATTTCCCTAAGTGCCTGAGGGTGATAGTTTGTAGTGTGATTTCCTTTCCGGTCCATAGAGGTATTTAAGACCGTATTAAAATCTCCCACTATAATAATAGAGTCTAGTGTTGCTTGTAGAGTTGATACATTCTTATATATATTGTCAAAGAAGCTTGGATCATCATTATTCGGACCGTATAGGTTAATAAGCCATATATGTTTATTGTCCAATAACATATTTAAAATAATCCATCTACCTTGAGGATCTGTTTGGACAAGTTGCACATTTGGATCAAAGTTATTATTAATTAAAACCATCACCCCTTTTGAATTTCTTTGCCCATGGGAGAAATATATTTCGCCCCCCCAGTTCTTTTTCCACAAAACTTCATCTAAAACTGTTGAATGGGTTTCCTGTAAACAGTAGATATTATAATCCTTCTCTTTTAGCCAGGTAAATACTGATCGTCTTTTTTTATTATCTGCTAAGCCATTACAATTGTAACTGGCTATACTTATTTCACCACTTACCATAATGAGACATACCTTTCAATTATTTTTATCAAAATATATGTTTGTAAACGTCCTATTAAAAAGTAACATAATGATTGAGTGTCTATATAGTTGTACCATGACATTTGCATCTCCACTAAGCAAACCTCCAATTGGTCCCCACTATTCCACCCGCCAAAAGCCCCCATCTCGAGTTGGGTTGTCATCCCAATGCCCGGCAGACCACCCCCGACCCCCCGCATCGCACAGCCCCGGACCGACTGGGATCCATCCTTCGAAAAGTGCACACAGCACCATCCACCGAACCGAAGCAGATCCATTGCCAAATGCATTTCCATCGCCCTCACCTCGATTTTTATTACATATTGCTGTGAATCATCCTCTATAGTCCCTAACATCTTTTACTTCTTCCTTCGCAACAGTTGTGGGATACACACATACACCCACACACATTCAGCCCTTACCCCCACACAACCATAAGCTCACCCTCTCAACAATTGCACCATCCCAGAGCCCAACTCAAGATGGGTTATGATTTACAAATGTACTTGCAGCTGCAGTTGCATGAGAAGGCCTGCAAGACCGCCCAAAAAATGAGCATAAATGTATAGATTTATTTACCATTGTCACATCCTAGATGATGGAGGTCAAATGTACACCTTCTTCCTGAAACACCCACAATACGGTCATCCATTTTGACCATGTTCCCAAGCATCTCCATGCAGTCCGATTGGTTTCGTGCCACCAGGGCCACAATAATATACCCCCTCTCTGAATGTCCGAGTGTGACCCCCTCCCCATGGGTTACTGCAGCTAGTGTTGCCAGCACTGCCACTGCCTGGGTGGGGGCACCCCACCGGAATCCCCAACGGCTAGTTACAAGGTCATCAAGGTTCTCATTAGCAGCTTTGAGAATTTCCTTGTTTATTATGCTCTCCCTTTAGGGGGCTTTGGCTTTGCAGGACCAACCCTGCCAAGCAGGCTCCGAATCTTGAGGGGGCAGTGCTGCTCTTGGTCCCTGACCTCATTTTGGCTGCATACAGACCGCATACAGCATGCACATAAAACAGTTAGGGACTTCTCCTTAGTATCTGGGCCATTCATGTGGGTGTCTAGGGTATAGGGCCATGGACCGTACCATTAAAATAGGATAATAAATAATTAGATATAATTTATTTTAAAAATGTAGTTCCCCATGATAGGACAATAAATAAATAAGACGTGTAATTCATTTTAAAAGTATATCCATCATCTGAACAACATTGAAAACCCTCTCATACCCGGCCCACAGCAATACACTGGCTCTGGGATATGCAACTATTTCATTACTCACTCACTCAACTTTCCAAACATAACAAATAAAAATAAACACACACCACACCATCCACACATACTGTGCCTTCTGTTTACTTAGTTTTTATCTTCACTATATAGAAATAGTGCTTGTGTTCAATTAGTTATATGTGAAGATTTATAGAAAAGCTATATTTTGTATTGTATTGTTACAATCAGTAACCGGGCTTGAATTGTGTTTATTTTCCTCATCTATGAGAACTTTGTAATTTTTAAAATAACCATGGAGTAATCTTTGTGTCTCTGAACAACTGGTTATCAATATATAGTTTATCAACGACTAGAGCTACTCGTTTCGCTTTTAATCTATTTTCTTTGAAAATTGGATACAGAACTTTGCGCCGTTCTGCAATTTCTTTCGGAAACTGATCATTCATGCCAATTTTGGTCCCAGCAAGTCTTTTACCTAGGCTTTTAAGCATTATTTTATCTTTAAATTAAGCAAATTTGGCAACGATTGGGCGTTCGTACCTCTGCCCTCTCTGTCCGAGGCGGTGTACACGTTCAAGTTGGATCTTATCGATAACTTTGCACGGTATCTGAAGCGCTGCAAAAAGGAACTCTCTAACTACAGATTCAGGAACCTCTCCTTCTTTCTCTTGGATACCTGTAAGTACCAAATTCTCTCTCATGGATCTAGTTTGTATGTCCAGTAAGCATTCCTTCAGAACGTTGTTCTCCTTTTTAAATTCATTCATTTCGGTTTCAATCTTATTGACCGTCCCTTTTAGCGCGTGTGTTTCCTTCTCCAAAGCCGCAGCTTTTTCATCACTCATCACTAGGCTTGCCTTCAACTCTTTTATATCTTTACTAACTAATTCAAGTATATCCAGTTTGTCATTTATTGATTTTAACAGATCGGTTTCGACCTTTACCATTGCCGGTGGTGAGAATATTAGATCATCCGTGTCGGTTGAGGAGTCACGTTTTTGTTTTTGATTCGGTTCCCTGTCTTATTCTCCGTCATGTTTGGGTGTTGCTTGTTTTCGTAATATTTGTCGATAAATGTCTCTAGTCTTAGGATTTGTTTTGTGTTATTATCCAGATTGAAGGTTATCACCCACCAGATTATTTAGTGCTAATATTTTAGTCTAATTTAGCAGATATTTCGAATATTATGTTTTATCTTGAGGTGCTCTACATAACTTCGTTCAGTCCGCCATTACCTTTACGTTACCTTTACGTCCGCTGTCTACGTCCTACCTGCGCCACATCCAATACCAATACCTTGACTTTGTTGTCCTTAAGCCATTTTGCCACAACTTTGGAAGAATGCTTGGGGTCATTGTTCATTTGGAAGACCCATTTGCGACCAAGATTTAACTTCCTGACTGATGTCTTGAGATGTTGCTTCAATATATCCACATAATTCTCCTTCCTCATAATGCCATCTATTTTGTGAAGTGCACCAATCCCTCCTGCAGCAAAGCACCCCCACAACATGATGCTGCCACCCCTATGCTTCACGGTTGGGATGGTGTTCTTCGGCTTTCAAGCCTCCCCCTTTTTCCTCCAAACATAACGATGGGCATTATGGCGAAACAGTTCTATTTTTGTTTCATTCGACAAGAGGGCATTTCTCCAAAAAGTACAATCTTTGTCCCCATATGCAGTTGCAAACCGTAGTCTGACCTTTTTATGGCGGTTTTGGAGCAGTGGCTTCTTCCTTGCTTAGTGGCCTTTCAGGTTATGTCAATATAGGATTTGTTTTACTGTGGATACAGATACTTTTGTACCTGTTTCCTCCAGCATCTTCACAAGGTTCTTTGCTGTTGTTCTGGGATTGATTTGCACTTTTCGCACCAAGGTACGTTCATCTCTAGGAGACAGAACGCGTCTCCATCCTGAGAGAATAACGGCTGTGTGGTCCCATGGTGTTTATACTTGTTTACTATTGTTTGTACAGATGAACGTGGTACATTCAGGCATTTGGAAATTGCTCCCAAGGATGAACCAGATTTGTGGAGGTCTACAATTTTTTCTCTGAGGTCTTGGCTGATTTCTTTTGATTGTCTCATGATGTCAAGCAAAGAGGAACTGAGTTTGAAGGTAGGCCTTGAAATACATCCACAGGTACACCTCCAATTGACTCAAATGATGTCAATTAGCCTATCAGAAGCTTCTAAAGCCATGACATAATTTTCTGGAATTTTTTCCAAGCTGTCCACAGTCAACTTAGTGTATGTAAACTTCTGACCCACTGGAATTGTGATACAGTGAATTATAAGTGAAATAATCTGTCTGTAAACACTTGTTGGAAACATTACTTGTGTCATGCACAAAGTAGATGTCCTAACCGACCTGCCAAAACTATAGTTTGTTAAAAATAAATTTGTGGAGTGGCTGAAAAATGAGTTTTAATGACTCCAAAGTGTATGTAAACTTCCGATTTCAACCGTATATCTTAAAAACTTCATTGCTGACATGCAAAACATGCTGGTACTGTACCAGCAGTGGACTAATGAAACGAATACCAAAAGATAGTTATTGAGTCGTATTATCCTTTCATAATATCAGGGAGTAGATTAAATACAGTACACTCAAAAAATTATGGGTTCAAAAGAGTTCTTCTAAGATCCTTAAAGTTCTTTGAAAAACCTTCTGGTTCTTGGCACTTAAAATGGCCCCAAAAAGGTTCTTCCAAGAACCCCATAGGAGGTGGGGTTCGTCGAGGAATCTCATCATTTGGAAGGGGTTCTGTCACACCCGCACCTTTGGGGGGGGGGGGGGGGGGGTACTATTACGCCCTGGCCATAGAGAGGCTTTTATTCTCTATTTTGGTTATGCCTGGGTGTGACTAGGGTGGGCATTCTAGTTTCTTTATTTCTATGTTTTCTATTTCTTTGTGTTTGGCCGAGTGTGGTTCTCAATCAGAGGCAGCTGTCTATCGTTGTCTCTGATTGAGAACCATACTTAGGTAGCTCTTTTTTCCACCTGTCTTCGTGGGAAGATTACTTTGTTTTGGGCACATAACCTATAGCTTCACGGTTTGGTTTTGTAGAGTTTATTGTTTTGGTCGGTGTCATTTTTATGAATAAAAAGAAAATGTAAGCTCACCACGCTGCACCTTGGTCCACTCCTTTCAACAGCCGTAACAGGTTCTTGCAGGAACCTTACTGCCCTAACAAAACACTTGGATTTGAATTTGAAAAGACACAGGTGCCAGCACCCAATTGAACAATGTAAAGATCTCCTCAATTTAAGGTAAGGTTTGTCCCTTGATTGATCTAAATTGATATTGTTTTATGATGATACCATCTATCTTTTCATATTTGTGCAAATCTTTCTAAAACAGAAAATGGGCACAATTCAAGGGACTGAACTGCTCACTTTTGTGTCTATGTCTGCAGGTATACAGACAAGGAGCCATACAAAGGTATGTCAATTGATATTTGTATGTTATGCAGATCACATTTACCATCCTCCTTTTTTACCTCGTCAATGAATATCCCATAGGCCTCTACATTATGGACAGGGTTCACATTCAACACAGAAACAAGGTATGAATACCGTCGTGTGCAAATTTTGTTAATCATCTGTATAATTACAATTCTTTGGATTCACAGACTTCACCCTCCCTACAACTCTGGTGAATAAAATAGGAAACCTGTTCAATCACCATGCACTGCAAAATCATTCTGGCTATGGACACAGAGAACATCAACACATTAACATCAACACGCCAGAGGATATACCCATTGGAGTTGGGGCTCTGCTGGGAGAACTCCTATTTAGATTTTTTTTATTCTACTTTGCCACTAAAATCATAATAATCACTGAAAACTAAAATATTGTGTTATTGTTGTTATTATTATTATTAAGGTTCTTCGGGGACCCAATTAAAGAACCTTTTATTTTTTGTCTACATTTAAATGTCATTATATTATATCAAATGAAATCCTATTTATCCAATGTCCTTTTTGTACCTGTATGAGTTAGTGTTCTTTAAAGGTAAAGCAAAGACAGACCACACTGTTGGTTAGAGTTTTTGAGAAAGGGGGGGTCTGAGTTTCTCTCTCATAAAGGGGCCACCCTATAGATGAATACCCCAGCTTGCTATGGTCCAGACAGAGGCAACATGCTGCACTGTAGCTACAGTACTGTATCTGAATTGAGGGAGGGTTCAGAGGGTTGAGCGGGTTGACAGGCAAGGCAGGGGAGATGATTTACACAGCTCTAGTCTCTGTGTTGGTTCTAATCTCTGGACCAGACCTCCAGCGGGCCACGGGCCAGGCACCTCCCACAGGCTGGGAGAACAGCCAGTATAGATACAAAGTGGAACCTCTGGGTCTGAGTGTGTGTGTATGTGTATGTGGCGCCGGAAGAAATGGCAGCAGTTTTACGGGCGCCCAACCAATTGTGCTATTATGTGGGGTTTTTCGCGTTATTTGTAATTTATTTTGTACATAATGTTTCTGAAACCGTATTTTACGGAAAAAAAGAGCAACTGTATATAGACTGTCTTTTTACTGTTTTATTTCTTTACTTACCTAATACCTTTTCTGCACTATTGGTTAAAGCCTGTAAGTAAGCATTTCACTGTTGTATTCTGCGCACGTGACAAATACACTTTGATTTGATTTGATGTGTGTGTGTCTGTCTGTCTGTCTGTCTGTCTGTCTGTCTGTCTGTCTGTCTGTCTGTCTGTCTGTCTGTGTGGAGGGATATCAGTGGGACATCAATTTAGGAGCCCTTGGAGCTTGTAATATCAAGATGATCTATGAGGGGATTTTCCTTCTCATGCAGTATAACCCCAAGGTACTTCTCATACAGTATAATCCCAAGGGACTTCTCATGCAGTATAATCCCAAAATCCTTCTCATACAGTATAATCCCAAGGTCTTTCTCATACTGTCACACCCTGACTTTAAGAGAGCTATTTATGTCTCTATTCTGGTTTGATCAGGGTGTGATTTGGGTGGGCAGTCTATGTTCATTTTTCTATGTTTTGTATTTCTTTGTTTTGGCCAGGTATGGTTCTCAATCAGGAACAGCTGTCTTCGTTGTCTCTGATTGGGAACCATACATAGGTAGCATTTTCGCACCTGTGTTTTGTGGGTAGTTATTTTCTGTTTAGTGTTTTCTGCACCTGACAGGACTGTTTCGGTTTCGTTTCTCACTTTGTTCTAGTGTTCAGTGTAAATAAAAGTCATGAACACTTACCACGCTGCGCTTTGGTCTGATCCTTCCTCATCCGACGACAACCGTTACACATACAGTATAATCCCAAGGTCCTTCTCATACAGTATAATCCCAAGGTCCCAGTGGAAATTGCTACTGGAGGTGCCTTTAATCCCATGCCTATTGGTCCCTGACAAACACATGTAAATAAGGAGATGCAACCCTCTGACCCCCCCCCCCCCCACGCACACACACATACAGACACACACACACGCACACGCACGCACAAACACACACACACACACACATCCTCCTGCCACTTTCACTCCAGCAGGATGAAAGGATTAATGCATGTTTGACCAGCCATAATGAGATTGTGGCCGGAAGCATTGCAGAGAGAGGCTATAGCAGAACAGAGTGCAGTAATCCTGGTCATGCAAGGCTGTGGCTGCATACCAAATGGCACCCTATTGCCTATACAGTGCACTACTTTGACCAGAGCCCTATGGGGCAAGGTAGGGAATAGGGTGCCATTTGGGATTTAGCCTATGAGAGTTAAAGTTAAATGAGGTCTCGGTACAGTGGCACTGGGACAATGGGACTGCCAACCCCCCCCCCCCCCCCCCCCCCCCCCCCCAACACTGATTTGTTCCACAGGCTTACACCCTGCTAGCCAGGACAGGGCTTCCCCAGCCCAGTGATATCATCACACAGCTGATTGAGAACACAAAGGGCCTGCAAAAACATAGTGGCATCTGCGTCCTTGACTACAGTCAAGACGCCCATAGACTACAATAAAGATGCCAGAAGACTACAATAAAGACACCAGAAGACTACAATAAAGACGCCAATAGACTACAGTAAAGACTCAAGTAGACCACAATAAAGACGCCAAAAGACTACAATAAAGACACCAGAAGACTACAATAAAGACGCAAGAAGACTACAATAAAGACGCCAATAGACTACAATAAAGACGCTAGAAGACTACAATAAATACGCCAATAGACTACAATAAAGACGCCAGAAGACTACAATAAATACGCCAAAAGACTACAATAAAGACGCCAGAAGACTACAATAAAGACGCCAAAAGACTACAATAAAGACGCCATAAGACTACAATAAAGATGCCAATATACTACAATACAGATGCCATAAAACTACAATAAAGACGCCAATAGACTACAATAAAGACGCCAGAAGACTACAATAAAGACGCCAATAGACTACAATAAAGACGCCAGAAGACTACAATAAAGACGCCAATAAACTACAATAAAGATGCCAGAAGACTACAATAAGATGCCAATAGACTACAATAAAGATACCAGAAGACTACAATAAACACGCCAATAGACTACAATAAAGACGCCAATAGACTATAATAAAGATGCCAGAAGACTACAATAAAGATGCCAATAGACTACAATAAAGATACCAGAAGACTACAATAAACACGCCAATAGACTACAATAAAGACACCAATAGACTACAATAAAGACGCCATAAAACTACAATAAAGACGCCAGAAGACTACAATAAAGACGCCAATAGACTACAATAAAGACGCCAGAAGACTACAATAAAGACGCCAATAGACTACAATAAAGACGCCAAAAGACTACAATAAAGATGCCAGAAAACTACAATAAACACGCCAGATATGAGATCTTGTTAAAGATCCTGCTTGGAGCCACGTCCCTTCAAAATACAGGCTGTGTCTCAAATGGCACACTACCCCCTATATAAGGCACTACCCTTAACCAGGGCCTATACTTTGTATACTTATAGTGCACTTCTTTTGACCCAGGGCTCTGGTCAATGGGATAGTGGGATAGTAACTACAGGGCCAGATGGAAAAGGGATGGTGCTCAGCCTCAATTAGGTTGAGAGAGAGAGAGAGAGAGCGGGAGAGAGAGCGGGAGAGAGAGAGAGAGAGAGAGAGAGAGAGAGAGAGAGAGAGAGAGAGAGAGAGAGAGAGAGAGAGAGAGAGAGAGAGAGAGAGAGAGAGAGAGAGAGAGAGAGAGAGAGAGAGAGAGAGAGAGGTGAAAGTTGATCAGCAAAACTTATCTCCAAGTTTGTCCTCACCAGGAGGTACAGTACAGCAAGCAGCTGGTCCTTGGTCAAGTGTAGTGCTCTATATAGGGTACAGGTCCTTGTCAAAAGTTGTGCACTATATAGGGAATAGGGTGCCATTTGACATACAACCATTGCTTTCCTGTTGGATTTCTTCAATTTTCATAATATCTTATATAATATTGGCTTCCACTGCTGCTCGGTAGCTCAGGAGATGTAGGCTAACTATTTAAAGGCTAGAGAAGCACGGCACACATCGAGTAATGATTTTGTTTAACCCCCTAAGGCACGGACATTGAATTAGCATAATTTTAAAAATCCCTATAAAAATCTGTCAGTTTAAGCTACAGATATTTGTAGTTTAAAAAAAAAAAAATGTGTTTTTGCATTGGATGTGTCTCAAACCACCACATACGCCTATGTCGCACTTCCGCATCTGCAGTGAAAGGTGACAGAGCTAGAGTGGTGTTTGTCAGACCATGAGACATCCCGAAAATCACCTCTATGGAAAGACAAGACTCTCACAAACACAATGATGTTCTCTGTTTTGCTTTACAACCTCCACAAGTGTCAGGAGACTTGTCGGAAGTTGGTACAGCCGATCTGCCAACTTCTGTCTGTAGCATCCAAACTGTTTGGGCTACACACCCTGTGCAAAGGGGAGACTCTCACGAACAGTTGGTTGTTTTGCTCTAGGACACCCACAGGCCTCACAAAATCCATCTGTAGGTCCCCCGGTACCAGTTGAAAAAAATGTGGGAAGTATATATGAAGCCTGTTCAACATACCCTAGTCTTTTGATACTGTGGGGATACCAGGTTGTGGATCAGCTCCCCCTCTCAGGTAATGTACCTATCTGTATTATTACCCTCGGACAACATTATCTGAAACTGCTAATGGTCAGATAACTGTTTTAACGAAACTGTAATCTGGAAGAGTAATTATGAATGATGTCATGTGTTTTTCCTGCTTCCAGAGGTCAACCCTGTCTTGATGTGGAGGTCTTAAAGTCTTGAATGTCTTGGTCTCTGGTGCAACCTGATCTGCCTCCCTGCATTCCCTTTCATGTGCAGTTTTATTTTGGCTATTGTAAGGTGGAGATATATCTTAGGTCTAGGATAGTGTGGGGGTTTTGTGTTCCAATCCTCTGGGATTACGGAGAACTCTTGAAAACGAATAATACTGACAGGGATATGAAATCCATGGTTATTTCCCTAAGTACATGCTCTGTTGAATCTCAACTTTAAATCCAATACGGCAGAATCAGGAGGTGTTTGTAAGATTTGTTTCTAGTGTTATGGTGAGGTTGTCATAATATGCAGATCTTGCCAAAATGAATCCTAAAAAAAGCACAATGTTCAATCAACAGTCCACAAATCAGCTTCATGAATGCAAGGATCCACTGAGAAATAGATCTGCTAAGCCAGTGATTAAATGGCTTTGTCTACAACTATAACTAGCAATCCAGTTCTCTTTCTCTTTTGTAATATGTATTTATTTTGTAATATGCATGGACAAAAAGAGAGTCCTTGAACAGGTTTAGTTGGAAGATAATGTAACCTGTCCACTGTAAAGTCCTTTTTCGTTATATGTCGGACCCCAGTAAGACTAGCTGTCACCATTGGAGTCGGCTAATGGGGATCCTAATAAATCAAATAGATTTTCCCATGAGCTAGTTTACCTTTCTGCAGAGAAAATTTGCTCAATCGATTGGATCCCTATTTAGACATAATGGTATTGGTTCTCCAATTTCTCATATCTGCCATGCACACCTGAGCCCAATTAGTCGGAAAGGTCTTGGGAAAATGTGG
This sequence comes from Salvelinus fontinalis, assembly GCF_029448725.1. Classification (NCBI taxonomy): domain Eukaryota; kingdom Metazoa; phylum Chordata; class Actinopteri; order Salmoniformes; family Salmonidae; genus Salvelinus; species Salvelinus fontinalis. The sequence goes on along the minus strand of NC_074692.1, from coordinate 30,661,675 downwards.
TCCAGTTTTCCCAGAACGATTGATACTTAATGTACAGTGCACCTGAACAGTGCTGAATGACACGGGCTGCTTCCCAAACGGCACCCTAATTCCTATATAGTGCCCTACTTTGGACCAGTGCTCAATAGAACCTGGTCAAAAGAAGTGCACTAAGAAAGGGAATCGGGTTAATTTGGGACGCATCGAGGGAACTCCCCCAGCCAGCCACTGGCCAGTCAGCCATAGAAGTTTGCGCTTAAGTTTGATAAATGGTAGCAATTAAACAGTCTAAGAGCACTGCAGATGACATGAACACATCGGCCTAGGGTTGAAATTCATAGCACAGGGGAAGCTTTGAAAGTGGCCCCAGTTTTTGATAGTTCCTAATTCATATAAAGTTTAAATGAATATAAATGACTTGAAGGGCAAGACATTCAAATGGAGCTTTAATACTATTACTCCACCGTTTGACTCTAATAGTTGATGCAACACCATCAACATAGCCCAATTAGTATAACCAAGGGGTGTTATTAATGTGGCACTTTTATGTTGACACAGACTAGCCTGCACTTCAGTAGCACTAATCAACTCTAGAATTACATGAATAAACATTCACAGATTCTATTAAATTATTCATCATATGAAACTTTCGACGTGTTAGCTGTTTTGTTGATAACAAAAATATTCAAAAAAATTATTAAGCAGGTCTACCAATGATGGAAAAAGGGCCCTGGCACATAAATACTGAGAACAAACTCAGCAAAGTGTTTATAGAAACCTCTGTCATAATATGTGTAAGCAGTTGTCCTTACTCTTCAATAACACAGACCCCAAAGCAAAACAGGGGGAGAAAAATAGATTCATTCAAAGAGGAGATGTTATGCTGAGAGGTCCTCAGTGTCACGATCGTTGTCAGGGTGGAAATGACCAGACCAGCGTACATTTCTCTTGATTATGAATGAACGTCGCCAACAAAACAAGAAACAACCATGCAGCTGACTAGGGCTATACAGGCCACTAACACAGACAACTACCGACAACTAAGGTGGAAAACAGGCTGCCTAAGTATGTTTCCCAATCAAAGACAACGATAGACAGCTGTCCCTGATTGAGAACCATACCCGGCCAAAACATAGAAACAGAGAACATAGAAATAAAGAAACTAGAATGCCCACCCTAGTCACACCCTGGCCTAACCAAAATAGAGAATAAAAGCCTTTCTATGGTCAGGGTGTGACACTCAGTGATCCTCTCCAGTGATTCTCTCCAGTGATTCTCTCCAGTGATTCTCTCCAGTGATTCTCTCCAGTGATTCTCTCCACAGAACAAAGGGACAGGATGTAGTTTTATAACCCAGCACTAGCCTGTGGTTGACCAATTAGAATTCCTTGCAATAAAACTGGGCCAATGACCAAATAACAAGTATCCTATTTCAGGTTCAATGTATAAACAATTTGGACCAATGAGAACTTAGCATGTAGCTATGAATCCCGGACTGAAATTCCTACCATGGCTCTGACCCATTGATCATTAATCCCCTATTACAGAAAAAACACTACTTCCATTGACCGTTATTACTCTATTGACTTTTAGTCCTCTTGACCTTTAGTACTCTAGAAGCACAAGCATTTCGCTACACTCGCATTAAAACCATGTGTATGTGACCAATAAAATGTGATTTGATTTGACCTCTTGTCCTCTGCGTTGTGTACTTATCTTTGAAATATTCTTACACTTCCCCAAGACCATTTAGAAAAGTAATATCCTTCTAATCTCTTTTTAGAAAACAATAAACGTGAAAAAAATAGACATTATAAAAAACATTCGCAGTAACCAAAAAATGATTTACATTAAACACCTTGCATTTCTATAAAACACATATTGTACTTGCTGTTACAATAAGAAACAGATTTCAAACAAAGTTATAGAAAATAAGTATTAACAGGCGTAATGATGACGTCCCTTACAATTCCTACCACATCCTGTATTTGGAGGAAACTCACAAAAACAATTGTAGGTAGGCAGCCACCTCTCTGTGCCAGTGGTGGCTGTTTACCAATCTGATGGCTTTGAGAAAGAAGCTGTTCTTCAATCTCTCTGATGCACCTACTGTATACCACCCTCTGGGTTTTTGATGACAAGCCACATTTTTTCAGCCTCCTGAGACTGTCTGTGTGCGTGTACTATTTCAGTTTGTCGGTGGTATGTACACTGAGGAACTTAAAACCTTCCACGTTCTCCACTGCTGTCCCGTCAATGTGGATAGGGAGGGTGCTCCCTTTGCTGTTTCCTGAAGTCCATGATCTTTAGTTTTGCTGACATTGAGTGAGAGGTTATTTTCCTGACATCACACACCGAGGGCCCTCACCTCCTCCCTGTAGGCTGTCTCATTGTTGTTGGTAATCAAGCCTACCACTGTAGTGTCGTCCACAAACTTGATGATTGAGTTGGCCACGCAGTTGTGGGTAAACAGGGAGTACAGGAGAGGGCTAAGAACGCACCCTTGTGGGGCCCCAGCATTGAGGATCAGCGGAGTGGAGAGGTTGTTTCCTACCTTTACCACCTGGGGGGCAGCCTGTCAGAAAGTCCAGGACCCAGTTGCACAGGGCGGAGTTGATACCCAGGGTCTCAATCTTAAAGATGAGTTTGGAGGATACTATGGTGTTGAATGCTGAGTTGTAGTCAATGAACAGCATTCTTACATAGGTATTCCTATGGGAGAGGGCAGTGTGGGATAGGGCAGTGTGCAGTGTGATGGTGATTGCATCGTCTGTGGACCTATTGGGGTGGTAAGCAAATTGGAGTGGGTCTAGGGTAACAGGTAGGGTGTGGAGGTGATATGATCCTTGACTAGTCTCTCAAAGAACTTCATGATGACAGAAGTGAGTGCTACAGGGCAATAGTAATTGTTGGGACAGCACACTGGGATAGGGATTGACTGAATATGTTTGTAAACACCCCAGCCAGCTGGTCTGCGCATGCTCTGAGAACACGGCTATGGATGCCATCTGTGCCGGTAGCCTTGCGAAGGTTAACACGTGTAAATGTTTTACTCACGTCAGCCACAGAAGGAGACCCCACAGTCTTTGGTAGCGGGCCGTGTCGGTGGCACTGTATTGTCCTCAAAGTTCGCAAAAAAGTTGTTTCATTCGTCTGGGAGCAAGACGTCCTATTGGCAAGGTAATCATTCACCAAGTCCTTTAACAACTTCTTGTCAATAGGGGGGCGCTGTTTTCACTTTGTAAACTTTGTAAACTGCCTCGTACTCTATTCTAGATCGTACAATATGCATATTATTATTACTATTGGATAGAAAACTCTCAAGTTTCTAAAACTGTTTGCATTATATCTGTGAGTAAAACAGAACTCATTTTGCAGCAAACTTCCATACAGGAAGTGAAAAATCTGAAAACGATGCTCTGTTCCAGGGCCTGCCTATTCAATTGCCTAATATTTATCGATATGCATGCACTTCATACGCCTTCCACTAGATGTCAACAGGCAGTGGAAGGTGGAATGGGGTGTCTAGCTTGATCTGAGGCCGAACAAGAGCTTTTGGAGTGACAGGTCTGGAAATTTCTTTGTCTTCTCTGGCGCGCGAAGTACGTTGACAATGGCTTCTGAAAAGCGTCCAGTATACACGGCGGATATCTCCGGCTCTGATTTGATTTGATACATGTGATAATAACATCATTTGCTGTACACCATGTATTTTTCATAAATGTTTTATGATGAGTATTTAGGTATTTCACGTTGCTCTCTGTAATTATTCTGGCTGCTTTGGTGATATTTTTGATGGTAGCTGCAATGTAAAACTATGATTTATACCTCAAATATGCACATTTTCGAACAAAACATAAATTTATTGTATAACATGTTATAAGACTGTCATCTGATGAAGTTGTTTCTTGGTTAGTGACTAATTATATCTCTATTTGGTCGGTTTTGTGATAGCTACCTATGCGGTAGAAACATGGTGAAAATATGAGGTTGAGTCTTTGGCTATTGTGGTTAGCTAATAGAAATACATATTGTGTTTTCGCTGTAAAACATTTTAAAAATCGGAAATGATGGCTGGATTCACAAGATGTTTATCTTTCATTTGCTGTATTGGACTTGTGATTTCATGATATTTATATTCTATTATTTACTTGTGGCGCTATGGTAGGCTATGCTAGTCAGCTTTTACTGATGAGGATGCTCCCGGATCCGGGATGGGTGTTAAGTAAAGGTTAAAAGTGACCAGCTCTTCCACACTGGTATCAGTCCCATGTAGATAACTATTAGATCTTATGCTCTGGCAGATAAATAATGAGAACAAACTCAGCAAAGTGTTTCAGCCACTGCCTGTTACTGATTCAGGAAAAAATAGGAAATATCAGAAGACAGAGGGGATATCTTTGGTAATGATTGAAGTCATATTCATCTTCTCTCAGAAACTATTATGTTACACTCTCTCTCTCTCAACTGTGGGACAGACTATGTTTGTTCCCAGACTTTGGACTCTGACTCTTATCGGCTTGTATTCATGCTACCTGATGAAAATGCTGTACAATATGATCTTACTGCCGTCTAATGCACAATCAAATGTCATAAATCAACACTGCAAATCTCTCCCAGTCCTCTGCCATGCCCTGATTGTATTATCACTGATGATATCTGGAAATGTGCATGTACACCCTGGCCCATCTACTGTTGCTAGCCCAAATTCTGACTTGTGCTCTGGTATCTGCTTCAATGATTTCTACTCTCGTAAAAGCCTGGGTTTTCTGCACGTTAACACTAGAAGCTTATTACATCAAATGTATCAATTGAAAGTGTGGGTTCACAGCTCCTATCCAGATGTGTTGGTCATTACTGCTCGTCCGGTGGGCTCATTGGTTAAGAAAGAGGGTTTTGAACACTGATGTTAACTTTTCTGGTTATAACCTTTTTCGGCAAGACAGATCTTCCAAAGGTGGTGGAGTGGCAATCTTTACCAAGGAACACCTTCAGTGCTCGGTTGTCTCCACCAAGTCTGTCCCCAAACAATTTGATTTTCTGGATTTAAGCATTAAACTTTCAAATATCTCTTTGTTGACTGTCGCTGGGTGTTATCATCCACCATCAGCACTGGCCTGTACCCTAAATGGCTAGGTGTGCAATAGAGACTGCATCATCTGTGGATCTGTTGGGGTGGTATGCAAATTGGAGTGGGTCTAGGGTTTATGGGATGATGGTGTTGATGTGAGCCATGACCAGCCTTTCAAAGCACTTAAAGGCTACAGACTGTGTGCTACAGGTCGGTAGTCATTTAGGCAGGTCACCTTAGTGTTATTGGGCACAGGCACTCTGGTGGTCTGTTTAGAACATGTTGGTATTACAGACTCAGACAGGTAGAGGTTGAAAATATCAGTGAAGACACTTGGCAGTTGATCAGCGCATGCTTGCAGTACAAGTCCTGGTAATCCGTCAGGCCCTGCGGCCTTGTGAATGTTAACCTGTTCAAAGGTCTTATTCACAACGGCTGCGGAGAGCATGATCACACAGTTTTCCGAAACAGCTGGTGCTCTGATGCATATTTCAGTGATATTTGCCTCGAAGCGAGCATAGAAGTAGTTTAGCTCGTCCGGTGGGCTCATGTCACTGGGCAGCTCTCGGCTGTGCTTCTCTTTGTAGTCTGTAATGGTTTGCAAGCCCTGCCACATCCGACGAGCATCAGAGCTGGTGTAGAATGATTCAAGCTTAGTCCTGTATTGATGCTTTGCCTGTTTGATGGTTCGTCGGAGGGCGTAGCAAGATTTCTTATAATCTTCCGGGTTAGAGTCCCGCTCCTTGAAAGCGGTAGGTCTAGCCTTTAGCTCAGTGCAGATATTACATGTAATCCATGACTTCTGGTTGGGGTATGTACGTACGGTCACTGTGGGGACGATGTCATCGATGCACTTATTGATGAAGCCAATGACTGATGTGGTGTACCCTTCAATGCCATCGGGGGAATCCCTGAACATATTCCAGTCTGTGCTAGCAAAACAGTCCTGTAGCTTAGCATCTGTTTCATCTGACCACTTTTTTATTAATCGAGTCACTGGTGTTTCCTCCTTTAATTTTTGCTTGTAAGCGGGAATCAGGAGGATAGAATTATGGTCAGATTTGCCAAATGGAGGGCAAGAGAGAGCTTTGTATGCATCTCTGTGTGTGGAATAAAGGTGGTCCAAAGATGTTTTCCCTCTGGTTGCACATTTAACATTTGGTAAGATGGATCTAAGTTTCCCTGCATTAAAGTCCCTGGCCACCAGAAGCGCCGCCTCTGGGTGAGCGTTTTCCTGTTTGCTTGTGGCTGAATACAGCTCATTGAGTGCGGACTTAGTGCCATCATCAGTCTGTGGTGGTATGTAGACAGCTACAAAAAATACAGAGAAAACTCTCTATGTAGATAGTGTGGTCTACAGTTTATCATGAGATACTCTACCTCAGGCGAGCAAAACCTCAAGACTTCCTTAGATATCGTGCACCAGCTGTTGTTTACAAAAATACATAGTCCACCGCCCCTTGTTTTACCAGACACCGCTGTTCTATCCTGCCAATACAGTGTATAACCAGCCAGCTGTATGTTGATAATGTCGTCGTTCAGCCACGACTCCATGAAGCATTAAATATTACAGTTTTGAATGTCCCGTTGGTAGTTTAATCTTCCGCGTAGGTCATCGATTTTATTTTTCAAAGATTGCACGTTTGATAGCAGAATGGAAGGCAGTGTGGGTTTATTAGATCGACTACGAATTCTCAGAAGGCAGCCCGCCCTCCGGACCCTTTTTCTCCGCCTTCTCTTCATGCAAATGATGGGGATCTGGGCCTGTTCCTGGGAAAGCAGTATGTCATTCACGTCGGGCTCATTAGAGTAAAAAAAGGATTCTGCCAGTTCGTGTTGAGTAATCTCAGTTCTGATGTCCAGAAGTTATTTTCGGTCATAAGAGACGGTAGCAGCAACATTATGTACAAAATAAGTTACAAAATAAGTTACAAACAACGCAAAGAAACAAAAAGCAATCCTGGCCCCTGACCAAGCAGGAATCCTTTTGCCTTTTGGTAGCCTGTCATTGTAAATAAGAATATGTTCTTAACTGACTTGCCTTGTTAAATAAAGGTTAAATAAAAAAAGTTTAAAATATAAAAAACTCTCTCTCAAAGTAATGCCAGAAATAATGACCTTAAAAGATTGTGTCAGCAGGAGAAATCAATCATGTCTGTATGTGTTTATCTGCTCCGTGTCGTACCATTACCAGCCTAAACTGAAGGCTGCTGTTGCTAAGGGTCATTTCACCACGCACCAATAAAGTTCAGAAGAAGGACGACAGAAAGAGGCAATGGTGCGTTGTACTGAGTAGGTCCTAAATGACAACCTATTCCCCATTTGGCACACTACCTCTGACCAGGGCCAAATAGGTCACTCTGTAGGGAATAGGGTGCCATTTGGGAAGCAATGAATGACTCGCCTCCTAAAAATAGTATGGGATAGTAAGTAAGTAGCCTTGTCCAAGCCAGAATGGCAGGAGCCTATCTCCTGTTTCTGTAGCGTGAGGCAGCTTAATATACAAGTACACCCTCTAGATACACTAGTCTATCACAGGGCCTTACCCGCAATCTATGTCCTTAATGCTGAGTGTCAAGCAGAGATGCATCAGGTCCTATTTTTACAGTCTTTGGTATGCAATCTCAGAGCAAATGCTCTAACCACAAGGCCACTGAGTTGGTCAATCTTGTAAGTACAGTGCCAGTTGGAAAAGCGACAGCGTTCAGCCTCTGAAAGTTAAATTAATGACACAAGCAGATAACTGCTGTGTGTTGACATAATGAGATGCATTATGGAGCCTGTCCCTGACTGGACCCTGCCCCTGACTGAAGTGTGGACTGTAAGATGTAATTACTGTCCACAAAACAATCTTGGCCACTGGCGTCCTCAAAGAGCAATAGTCTCTTCTTTAGTTGCACTAGGAAAAGCCAAGAGCAAGATGACACTCGCTGACAAAATAACTGCAATTTTACATATACATCCACATTTTAGTTCTGACCTGAACTGTTCATGCTTCCCCAATGAGCTGTGGGTAATAATTCACCTAATTAAACCCCAGCTACTTTTCTGGACTTATTTTGTTCACATTGACCCTTGACCCTTGTCCCTCAGAGCTCAATAGACCCATTGTTTCAGGGTGCCTGTAGGTTACCATGGGTCAGTGACAGTTGTGGTCACAGTTATATGGTTATGGGCAGGAGGAGCATGACTTTACTGATCTAACAAAAATTCCCCCTGTTCCCAGCTTGGGCTTGTATATGTGTGCAGAGCACTGCATGCAGAGTTGAGACATAAGGGCTGTGTCCCAAATGGCACCCTATTCCCTACATAATGCACTGCTTTTGACCAGGACCCATAGGGCTCTTGTCAAAAGTTATGTACTATATAGGGAACAGGGTGCCATTTGGAACAGGCCCATCATGGTCTCCAACAGGAGCTGGAGGGTCCCTCAGCTGTCAGAGCAGAGCCTATAAACTGGTCATTCATTGGCTGTAACCAGAGTGGATCCTGAGGATCCTCTGCAACAGGCCAGTCTTTGTCTGCTCACTGCTCGCCACAGTCTTGACCCTCTGACCTCTGGTCTGCGGAAATCACCAGTATTAACTTGAGATAAGCTCAACCTCACTGTCACTAACTGTATGTTTGTTTAGAGCAATGTGCCATGCCATTGCACCTTTCAATCCCATCTTTGGCCATCACTGTAATCCTGTACCGCTTTGTTCATTAGACTGATCGACCTAACAAGACCATAAAAAGTGGCTTTTCTCAATGAAAGTGAGAAAAATGAACATCTGAAGCTATGGTGAAAAAAATGGAACAAATAGAAATAGTCTCCGGAGCATAAAAGTGAAGCAGAAAATCTGTAGGTAAAGGATGTACTTTGATGTATGTGCTCGCTTGTCTCAAATGGCATCCTATTCCCTATATAGTGCACTATTTTTGACCAGGGTCTATATGACTCTGGTCAAAAGTAGTGTACTATATAGCGAATGGGGTGCTTTTGGGGACACAACCCGTGACTCTCTGATTGTCACGCGGGACTAGGTGGGTGAAGGAATCAGACGCAGAGAGTTCCACTGGGGAAAAGTGCTTTTTACTTATGCACACAAGAATGATAACCCCAAACATACAGGGCGCAGACAGCAACATGACAACCCAAAAACACAGGGTGCCAAGTACAATAGAAAAATAAATCCACCTCTACCTAAAACGCACACATGTAACATAAAGACAATCCCGCACAAAACAAGGGCGATTCAAACTACAAAAAATAGGGAAGCTCATTAAACCAAACAACAGAAACACAGGTGAACCTAATTAGACAAAACAAACAGACAAACGAAAAAGGGATCGGTGGCGGCTAGTAGGACGGAGACGACGACCGCCGAGCACCGCCCGAACAGGCAGGGGAGCCAACTTCGGCGGAAGTCGTGACACTGATGCACGTTAGTCTAGACTGACCATAATGTCCATAACTTCTCTGCCAAAGATGATTTACCATTGTATAACTAGATAAAGGGTTTTGGTGAAGCCATCAAAGCATATTTGATCCTCAGGGCTGGAAGCTAAACTGCTTAAAGTGAAGGGATATCTGTATGTTTTTTCCCCGACAGCACCCTGGAACAGAGAGAGAGGAAGGATCCACTTTCTACCCCCTTGTCACAGATTAAATATTCTGTGTGTGGAGCTCTCATTCCTTTACCATGTTCTGCCTCCTTTCCCCACCTCTCCTTGAGCCATCACTGGACTTCTGAGTCTGACATGGCACTGCTAGTGCTCTGTTCTGCACCCACACATTATGGCCCCTAACCAAATCAAATGTTATTTGTCACATGCTTCGTAAACATGGTGTAGACTAACAGTGAAATGCTTCCCAACAATGCAGAGAAAAATATATAATAAATATACAATGAGTAATGATAACTTGGCTATATACACAGGGTACCAGTACCAAGTCCATGTCCAGGGGTACGAGGTCATTGAGGTAGCTATGTACATATAACTAGGAATAAAGTGACTAGGCAACAGGATAGATACTAAACAGTAACAGCAGCATTTTAACACCCACCTTCAAACAGCAGCGTGTGTGATGAGTCAAAAACAATGTTCAGAAGTGCCCATTCCATTTTAACACCCACCTTCAAACAGCAGTGAACTTCAACAAGAATAACTATCATTATCAGTTCAGGTACAAAGTCCCACCTTGTAGACAGGCGTAAAGCTAATCCAGGTGCTCCATGTTCTGTACACTTCAAACTATTAGACTGTATATGCATGATCAAAACCTGAAGTGGGACTCAACAAAATCATAGATTTGTAACATGGGGTCAAACAAGATCCAATATTTGAACAACTGAACAACTACTCAATTAATACACATGTCATTTATGACCCCCCCCCCCCCCCCCCCCCCCCCCCCAAAAGTACACAGAGTTACTTGTTTACTGTAAATTGTACATGGCGACTCTAATGACTGACCATTCAGCATGTTCAGCAACGCCTTGGTCTCCAAAAAGTACACCGAGTTAAATTCCGGGAACGTTCAATAAATTTCCTGTTTTTTCCCAAAATCCCGGTAGGAATAGGCAGGAAATCTGGAATCCTCTTACCAGGACTTCTGGAAAAACAGGGAATTTATTGAAAATTCCTGATTTTTTTAACTGTACACAGAGTTACCTGTAAGCTGTCCTTAGTGAATGTAATGACTGACCCTTCATATGTTCAACAAAGCCCTGGCCCTCTGGTTTCTTCAGCCATGCTATTATCATAGTGACAGTGATTTAGAGGCAAGGTGTTGAAACCGAACTGACCTCTGTAGTTTTGTGGTTCTCAACTGTGTTACTCACTTTGTTCTGCCAGGTTTTCCCATCCCACTGGTCCCAGCCCAGGCTGCCTGTCTCCGAGCGTCCGTCTGGGTAACATACCAACACGTGATGAACACATGAATCTGTCCACCTCTTCCATGTCGTCATACCCAAGAAATTCAGCAAAAATGAGCAAATAATATTACAAATGCCCCAATGACCATTTTTCATCCCCCTTTAAAGGCCCAGTGCAGTCAAAAACGTGATTTCCCTGTGTTTTATATACACTCACTGGCCAGTTTTTTAGGTACACACATCTACCCTCCTTTGCCTCCAGAACAGTTGGAAACATTCCACAGGGATGTTGGTCCAAGCTGACGCGACGGCATCATACAGTTGCCGCAGATTGGACGATGGTACATTCCTGCTGCGAACAGCCCGTTCCATCTCATCCAAAAGATTCTCTATTGGGTTGAGGTCTGGGGATTGCGCAGGCCACTCAAATAAACTGAACTCGCCGTCACGTTCCAGGCAACATTTTTCCCCTCCTCAATTGTCCAGTGTTGGTGATTGCATGCCCACTGGAGAAGCTTCTTCCTGTTTTTAGCTGATAGGAGTGGAACCCGGTGTGGTCGTCAGCTGCAATAGCCCTTCCGTTAAAAGGATTGACGAGTTGTGCATTCCGAGATGCAGTTCTGCGCCATTAATTGTCTGTTTGTGGCATACCTGTTAGATTGCACGATTCTTGACATTCTCCTTCGACCTCTCTCATCAACGAGCTGTTGTCGCCCACAGCACTGCGCTGACTGAATATTTTTGGTTTGTCGCACCATTCTCAGTAAATCCTAGACTCTGTCGTGCGTAAAAAGCCCAGGAGGTTAGCCTTTTCTGAGATACTGGATCTGGCGTGCCTGGCACCAACGATTATACCACGTTCAAAGTCGCTGAGGTCACTCGTTTTGCCCATGTTAGCATTCAATTAAATAGTAACTGAATGCCTTGATGCCGGTCTGCCTGCTTTATATAGCAAGCCACGGCCACATGACTCACTGTCTGTAGGAGGGATTAATTTCCGTGAACGGGGTGTTGTACCTAATAAACTGGCTGGCGAGTGCATATTTTCACATTATGAGGTTGGAATAATACTATGAAATTGTGAAAATTATTTTAATGCCTCTTTAGTGTAGGAACAAAAGGTACTTAATTGTTACCCAGAAATTATTTAATATAGAAATAAAAATGGCTGCATTGGACCTTTAAGGACATGTGTGTTCATTTTGAAATACAAACACACATCTGTAGGGTGTAAAACATACAGAGTGCCTGCTGGAGAACAGCCACAGAGAAGGCAAAGGTCACATTAGATGACTAAACCCATATAACATGTTTAACATACCACTACATCAGAGTCAATAGGCCAGCATCCACTCAATGGAACACCCATAGATATTCTATTAAATTACATATTCTAATTCTATGGGAACACCAACATCTGTGGCGCATTCATCAGCTCCAAGCCGACCAGAGCAGAGTCCAACAGACACGTCATCAATTGATGTTTAAAATGTGTAATAATGAGAATAATGCATGGGTTCTTCTGTATGCCTTTTTGAAGCCTAGGTTCTGCAGATGTTGGGAGGGAAACTCTTCATTTAGTGCCGTGGCGCTCCACGTCAGCGCAGCTCTATCAGCGAGAACATAAGCCCTCGAAAGAAAACAGTAGCCACCGACAAGAAAAACATGGCCCTCGTTAGAGACCCTTGTGCTTCACAGGAACACTGCTCCTGGAATGAAAATAAAGCCTGCATGTCCAGGGGGCCAAGAGAAAGAAAGAAAGAGAGAGAAAGAGAGAAAGAGAGAGAGAGAGAGAGAGAGAGAGAGAGAGAGAGAGAGAGAGAGAGAGAGAGAGAGAGAGAGAGAGAGAGAGAGAGAGAGAGAGAGAGAGAGATACGAGGCCATCTAAACATCCAACCACAGAAACCTCCTGAGGGAAGTAATGTTCTTAGGGTTATTAAACCAACTAAAAGAAAGAAACATTCTACAGTAAGAGCATCAATACCATCCCACCACAGGGAGAATGTACGTTCAGTTTTTCATAAATGTTGCTTGGCCAACCAAAGCCTAATGTAACTATCTAGAAGCAGCTTGAAAGCTGAACTCTATTTGCGCCACACACTTTTAATTGCTAGATATGAACACTACTGTTATGACTGTATGACTGTTATGGACTACAGGCTACCTTGAACTCACTACAAACAGTTCCTTGTTAAAGTAGGCCTATATTCAATCAATTAAATTAACCTAAATGAAGGTGAATGGATGCTCTGTGAAGCCATCATCTATCTCTTTAGGTGACAAATCAGACTTTTATTCTGGTAATTATAGTTTTCACATTCATTATTAATTTAGTCCCTGTCAATCAAAAACACTGAATATTGGTGGATTGGAAACCTTTTACGTAAGAGGCCTAACCACTGTTTATTTTGGATATACAGAGCTGTAGTTCACTGTGAACTCTAGAGACCCTCTGCTTAGTGTGATGGTCTAATTGCATGACTATTGAATGGCTGTAAATGATGGGGTTCCTTACTTGGAAAAGTTATGTGTGAATTTAAGTATGGTCCCTCTAATTCTCTCTCCCTCTCTTCCTCCCCTCCCGGAGGACCTGAGTCCTAGGATCATGCCTCAGGACTACCTGCCTGATGACTCCTGGTTATCCCCAGTCCACCTGGTCATGCTGCTGCTCCAGTTTCAACTGTTCTGCCTGCGGCTAGAGAACCTGATGTTTTCAATTCTCTCTCTCTCTCTCTCTCTCTCTCTCTCTCTCTCTCTCTCTCTCTCTCTCTCTCTCAGCTCGTTTCC